>NW_024642171.1:0-265 GCF_008729295.1 Plectropomus leopardus
GAAATTCAGATTTGGCAAAATAAAATTCTCAATTCAAGATTTTTTTTTACTTTTTTTTTCTGTCTCCAAAACTTTGAATTCTATCTTACAGTTTTTAATAGCGGAGGGAAGACAATGAAAAAAAAAAATGTTGTCTTTGTACATTTTTTTACATGTTTATCAACTTTTCTAAAAATGAGCTGACTTTGACATCAGGAGGACGATAGATCGAGATGCTTCCCAAGCTGCAGATCAGCTGTTCAAGACCAACAAACAAAAACAACAG
>NW_024642172.1:0-1199 GCF_008729295.1 Plectropomus leopardus
ACACACACAGACACTGTTACACACACACATACTGTGACATACACATATACACACTGTAACACACAAACACACACACTGAAGCACATACATACATATACGCACTGTAACACACAAACATACAGATACACACTATAACACACACACACACACTGAAACACTCATACTGTAACACACACACACACACAGATACACACTATAACACACACACACACACTGAAACACTCACATACTGTAACACACACACACACAGATACACACTGTAACACACACACACACACACAGTCAGATGTCCCTGTACATGTCACACACCAACTCAACACAAATTACATACTGTAACAAACACACACACTGAAATACACTGTAACACACACACACACACACACACACACACACACACACACACACACACACACACACTCAGTCTGCTGTCCCTGTATGTGTCGGGTCGTGATGCGTTCACTGACCGTCTGAATTATGTCCTCCAGTCTTTTGTCCTCAGCTGAGCCTCAGATACACACACACACACACACACACTAAACCGACCAATCAGCACGCACACACGCTGTGATGTCACCGGACAGACGGACAGGAGGATCCTCACCTCCGTCATCTTCATCATCACCATCATCATCGATCTGCACGAGCACCAAACTTCGGATCAATCAGCTGATGTGTTTACTGTTTGTTTATTCACGTTGTCATTTATTTATTTATTACCTGTTTATTTATCATTTATTGTTTATTTATGAAATGTTTTGTTTTTGTACATCGACATCACAAACATCAGAGACGCCAGGTGGCTTCAGGTGAGACCGGCTCTGATTGGCTGCTCAGAAAGGGTCTGACAGGTTCCTCAGAAACCAGTTTAACATCAGAAATCAGTTTAACATCGGAAACCAGTTCGTCATTGGAAACCAGTTCATCATCGGAAACCAGTTTAACATCAGAAACCAGTTCATCATTGGAAACCAGTTCATCAGAAACCAGTTTAACATCAGAAACCAGTTTAACACCAGAAACCAGTTCATCAGAAACCAGTTTAACGTCAGAAACCAGTTAAACATCAGAAACCGGTTTAACACCAGAAACCAGTTTAACATCAGAAACCAGTTTAACATTGGAAACCAGTTTAACACTGGAAACCAGTTCATCAGACACCAGTTTAACACGGGAAACTAGTTCATCAGAAACCAGTTTAA
>NW_024642173.1:0-264 GCF_008729295.1 Plectropomus leopardus
GAAATTCAGATTTGGCAAAATAAAATTCTCAATTCAAGATTTTTTTTAACTTTTTTTTTCTGTCTCCAAAACTTTAAATTCTATCTCACAGTTTTTAATAGCGGAGGGAAGACAATGAAAAAAAAAATGTTGTCTTTGTACATTTTTTTACATGTTTATCAACTTTTCTAAAAATGAGCTGACTTTGACATCAGGAGGACGATAGATCGAGATGCTTCCCAAGCTGCAGATCAGCTGTTCAAGACCAACAAACAAAAACAACAG
>NW_024642174.1:0-550 GCF_008729295.1 Plectropomus leopardus
GAAAACAAAGTTCGTTTTCTCGAGATAACGAGATAATATCTCGTTATCTCGAGAAAACGGCTTGTAAAAAAAAAAAAAAAAAAATGTCCGCTTAGGGCTTCCGTAGATATATACTATTGCAAATCTTTGAATTGACATACAGTGTGTGCAATTGGCTTTGTGTGGTCAGCTTAGAAACACAATGGAGCCAAGAGGCAGGATTTATTCTGTTAGAAGTGCAGAGATGAGAACATTAAAATGGAGCATTTGTAGGTTGTTTTGTTATTGAGGTTTTGTCTCAACAGACACCCGAAGGACACTTTGTTATGACCTTATGGGTCTTCAGAGATGTAAAATACCCTGTATTTTAGGATATTTATGTATTCTCAACAAGCAGCAACCTCCATGATGGCAAAAAGGAAGCCAACATGAAAGAGCCAAAAACTGCAGGTCCTCCACCTGAGGCTGCCTCCAAAAGTGCGTCAATCCCCATGCTTTCGAAAATATGGGGAAAAGGGATTGACTGAAAAATGCAAGGAATTAGTAGATATACAAATGTATTATTTTTTTT
>NW_024642175.1:0-362 GCF_008729295.1 Plectropomus leopardus
AGGAGCTTGTATAACTTCATAAATGAGAGGAATATGTGCTTATAAATATGAAATTACAGCACTCATATCAGCAGGCAGCAATATGCCTTAAGGCTCAGTTAAGACTGGACTATTGCAGAAAGAATGTACCAGTTATGATTATTTCTGTTAGAGAAAAGTTATAGTGTTATTCAAATTGCATTAATTTCACTGTAAGATGTTTTATTGGACTGCTGGATTTGAGTTTTGTTACTGTACCAAAAAGTAAGTGTTTTGTTAAGTGACTTGACTTTTACATTGTTTTATTTATTTCACTTGGACTGTTAAATGTAAATTGCACTACATTCCTTTTACTTGAGGGGAACAAGCTCTTGCATTAATTG
>NW_024642176.1:0-697 GCF_008729295.1 Plectropomus leopardus
ACAAACACAAGCTGTGCCTGTGTGTGAGTGGAGGGGTGTGACCTTTCGTAACCCCCTGCCAGCAGCGTGCTGCACACTGAATGAAAGACTCTTAGTACAGACCTGCATTTTGATATGCATCTCCTCTATCTTATCTTAATTATCCTTCCTTTGCACTGTGTACGGATGCTGTATTGTTTGTTCATTTTCTAATTTTAGGTTTTGTTGATAGACCTTTGGTCATATTAAGTACTTTCATACTTTGTTATATTTTGATGCTAGTACTTGTATACCTTTACTCAAATAGGATCTTTAACAACCTTTAATTTTATCAGAGTGTTTTGACACTGTAGTATTGCGCTTACTTATTTTAACACATATTCGTTATGTTTGTTAAACATGATTAATACTATTTTACTTAGTAAATGATCTGCCAAATAATTATTTGGTTTTCTCATGAGTGTTTGGTATCGATCAGCAGAGGAGAGCGTCATGATTTCAAATATTGAAGATCTGAAGGCCTGTAGTGAACTTTATCAACACTTTAGAAAGAAATAAGATCTAGACAGTTAAACAGTAGAAATGATAGAAGGGAGGAGTGTATTTTTCCCGCTTTGATGGTCAAGCGCCACACCCCTTTTTTCCAAAGGAGTTATAAGGACTAGAGTCTGAAGACTTGGGTCTTTTGGAGTCTTTTGGCTCTTTTGGCTCTTTGGGG
>NW_024642177.1:0-321 GCF_008729295.1 Plectropomus leopardus
GATATTGAATTGACGTAGCTTCATTGCTGTAGTTTCGAATCACCTCCATACAGTTCACTCTGTTCTCTGATTGCGGCTACTCCACTTCATGCTTTGATCTACCGTCTTTTGTACTACAACTACGAATCCCAGCAGCCCCAAAATTGCACACAGGGAGCGTAAGAGAAAACACACTTTGACGTATATATATGTCAATGGCACTCAAGCGTTGGCTTTTTAATGATGTATATATACGTTAATGGCACTCAATGAGTTAAGACTAATACTGAGACTATGGACTGAACTACCAATAGCTGAAATGTGAAGGTAGTATTACAAAGA
>NW_024642178.1:0-244 GCF_008729295.1 Plectropomus leopardus
TCTTCCAAACGTTTCTCTTTGGAAAAAATAACACATTGTTTTTGTTTTTTTTTTTTTTTTGTTTTTTTTTTTGTTTTTTTTTAACCTGTCCTGTTTGGCAGCTTAGGCATGCAGTATGAGAGGTCTGGATGCATTGAGGTGCCATAACAGATTTGCTCTGCAAAGGAGGGGTGTGACATACTTCCTCCTGTTGCAGTCCATACTGAGATTTATTGGCAAGGCTACCGGACAGCACAACGTTAGA
>NW_024642179.1:0-957 GCF_008729295.1 Plectropomus leopardus
AGGTGTGTGGAACAATATCCCCCTGGCTGAGTCTCACCTCCTACACAAAGGCTACTACTGTATGAGAGGGCCAGAACAAAGTGCTGGTCTGTGGGGGTCACGTTGGTAGACTCATTTGTCCCAAGCTATGGAGGGTTTATTTATTTATTTACCCCTCCATGGCCTGGCAGAGTCCTCCCCAAATGACCCTAGTGTACCAACTTGACTCCCACAGACCAGCTCTTTGTTCTGCTTAATGGCTCTTGTTTTGTTTAGGCACTCTCACACTGCAGCCTGCCTGCACACAACACTGCAGGCCCATATGGCTCACCATTGCCATCATGTGGTCAGAGCAGGTAATGCAGGGTTACCCCTGCCACCCCTGCCACTCAGACTCCATACTTGTAACATTGTAACATCTGCAACCTTTGTATTGTTTCCTGAGTGAATATAAATATGGGTCATAATTTGGAATATATTTATTGGCACTTGCATTGGAAGCATGCACTTTAGATTTTTTTGAAAACTTTTTGAAAATTTCAATATTCTGAAAAAAATAAATAAATAAATAAAAATCATATTCTTTGAGGCTTAACACTATACAGTTATAGTTATACAAGGAAACCTACTGTGAGGAAAAAAAACAAAAAACAAACAAACAATGCATTACTGCTTGTTGTACTGTGTTTATTCAGATCACACAGAAAGTTGACCATGCCTTCATGCCGGTTACCATCAACATGATCTTGTAGCTCAGCAGAATCTCCAGGGCCACAAACACCAGTATCTTACAATTTTATTTGGCCTAACACTGCAGAGTGGTCTGTGGGATCCTTTCTTATGACCCCTCATGTCTTTCGATGGTGTTTTTGCCCATTTTCAGGACATTTGGTGCATTTTCAGCGCATGCGCTGCAAATGCAGCACATACGTTGCCCATGTTTAGGGTTTTTGCTTTCTAAATTTACCATCACAAATT
>NW_024642180.1:0-453 GCF_008729295.1 Plectropomus leopardus
CCCAGGTTTCTTTTCAACACTGTAGCCAGGTTGACTCAGAGTCACAGCTCTATAGAGCCCTGTATTCCTTTCGGCCCTAAGCAGTGACGACTTTATGAATTTCTTTAATAATAAAATCATAACTATTCGAGATAAAATCCATCACCTCTTACCCTCAACTGACCTGACCCCGGACTCAGATAGCCTGAATATGGCAGCAAGGCCCGATATTTATCTAGACCATTTCTCCCCCATTGACCTTCATCAACTCTATACTTTGGTTCCTGCATCTAAGCCATCAACATGCCTGCTAGACCCCATCCCAACTAAGCTCCTTAAGGAAGTTGAAACGGGGTGTGTATGAACCCAGATGCAGTACACCAACACTTAATGTCAGTTGGTAATAACCTTTATTATAACCAACACAAATAAAGTTCAGCTCACGAATATTCAGTCCGTTCTTCGGGTGAATTA
>NW_024642181.1:0-566 GCF_008729295.1 Plectropomus leopardus
CACATGATGCGAGAAGCAGCTGACCCTCAGCTATTTTTCAAATATCTAATATGGCCCCCATTTAAAAAAGTTTGGGCACCCCTGTCATAGACTGAGACAGGAGAACAGCTCATATCAGCTTAGTTTTGTCCAGAAACAGGTACCTGTTAATATTTAAGCAGCACAATTGCTGAAAGGCTATTTTAAAATCAAGGCAGGCGTTTGGGTTTGAGTTTTCCCAAATTACTCAAAACCTCCTCTGTAAGATAAAGGATTTGAAAAATCAGAGCTGCAACTAGCAGGGCTTACAACCAAAGACAGAAGGCAAATAAGTATACAGTTTCATATTCGGAGATGTTAGAGGCCCAGAAGTTATAACCATACAGCCATAAAGCTCAAACAATCAAAACACAAGACAACAACATCAACAACAACCAGTTATGAAAGCAACGTCATTAACCCTTAAGGACCACTTAGATATAACACGCACTTATATTGCTCTGATATAAGTGCGTGTTATTGTGTTAACCCTAAGGGGTTAACGCAGACATACTTTTTCTTTATTTGTTTTTGCAATGAAGACACAA
>NW_024642182.1:0-224 GCF_008729295.1 Plectropomus leopardus
GCCAAGAGGGGACCAAAGTGTGTGTGAGTGTTTATATCCATATTCAGGGCTCTCCCTCCTGGTTGGAGCTGGTATTTGAACGACCCATTCACACACGTCGCTTTTAACACTCCCCTCCCCAGCAGCCTTTCAGACTGCAGATGGGCCGTTAAACAGGCTTTAGTGATGTTAATGTGGGTGACATGAAGGCCACAGAATGTAATGTATCAAATATGATACAAATA
>NW_024642183.1:0-1796 GCF_008729295.1 Plectropomus leopardus
CATACTATAGCCTTGCCTTTTGGGTCATTTTTTCAACATGCAATATTTTGGTATTTTGGGCTTTTGTTGTTACATTCTACGCTATAGCGTGTCTTGGCATGCTATTTTATGCTGTTTTGAGGTGTTTTCAGGTGATTTTGAGATGTGTCAATTTTGACATTTTCAGCCATACTATAGCCTTGCCTTTTCGGTCATTTTTTCAACATGCATTATTTTGTATTTTTGGCCCTTTTTGCAACACTATGCTATAGCGTGTCTTGGCATGCTGTTTTATGCTGTCTTGAGGTCCTTTAAGTTGTTTTTGAGACATGTCAATTTTGACATTTTTAGCCTTACTATAGCCTTGCCTTTTCAGTAATTTTTTCAACATGCATTATTTTGTATTTTGGGCCGTTTTTGCACCATTCTATGCTATAGCGTGTCTGGGCATGCTTTTTAATGCTGTTTTAAGGTGTTTCCAGTTGTTTTTGAGACGTGTCAATTTTGACATTTTCAGCCATACTATAGCCTTGCCTTTTCGGTCATTTTTTCAACATGCATTATTTTGGTGTTTTGGGCCGTTTTTGCAGCATTCTACGCTATAGCGTGTCTGGGCATGCTATTTAATGCTGTTTTGAGGTGTTTTTAGGTGATTTTGAGACGTGTCAATTTTGACATTTTTCGCCATACTATAGCCTTGCCTTTTGGGTCATTTTTTCAACATGCAATATTTTGGTATTTTGGGCTTTTGTTGTTACATTCTACGCTATAGCGTGTCTTGGCATGCTATTTTATGCTGTTTTGAGGTGTTTTCAGGTGATTTTGAGATGTGTCAATTTTGACATTTTCAGCCATACTATAGCCTTGCCTTTTCGGTCATTTTTTCAACATGCATTATTTTGTATTTTTGGCCCTTTTTGCAACACTATGCTATAGCGTGTCTTGGCATGCTGTTTTATGCTGTCTTGAGGTCCTTTAAGTTGTTTTTGAGACATGTCAATTTTGACATTTTTAGCCTTACTATAGCCTTGCCTTTTCAGTAATTTTTTCAACATGCATTATTTTGTATTTTGGGCCGTTTTTGCACCATTCTATGCTATAGCGTGTCTGGGCATGCTTTTTAATGCTGTTTTAAGGTGTTTCCAGTTGTTTTTGAGACGTGTCAATTTTGACATTTTCAGCCATACTATAGCCTTGCCTTTTCGGTCATTTTTTCAACATGCATTATTTTGGTGTTTTGGGCCGTTTTTGCAGCATTCTACGCTATAGCGTGTCTGGGCATGCTATTTAATGCTGTTTTGAGGTGTTTTTAGGTGATTTTGAGACGTGTCAATTTTGACATTTTTCGCCATACTATAGCCTTGCCTTTTGGGTCATTTTTTCAACATGCATTATTTTCGTATTTTGGGCATTTGTTGTAACATTCTATGGTATAGCGTGTTTTGGCATGCTATTTTATGCTGTTTTGAGGTGTTTTCAGGTGATTTTGAGACATGTCAATTTTGACATTTTTCGCCATACTATAGCCTTGCCTTTTCGGTCATTTTTTCAACACGTATTATTATGGTGTTTTGGGCCGTTTTTGCAACATCCTATGATATGGCGTGTCTTGGCATGCTATTTAATGCTGATTTAAGGTGTTTCCAGTTGTTTTTGAGACGTGTCAATTTTGACGTTTTTCGCCATACTATAGCCTTGCCTTTTGGGTCATTTTTTCAACATGCAATATTTTGGTATTTTGGGCTTTTGTTGTTACATTCTACGCTATAGCGTGTCTTGGCATGCTATTTTATGCTGTTTTGAGGTGTTTTCAGGTG
>NW_024642184.1:0-408 GCF_008729295.1 Plectropomus leopardus
CACACACTGAGACACACACACACTGAGAGCTGCAGGGGGCGTGGTCATGGCGGGCTGGTTGGTGGCGTGCGTCGGCTGGTGAACAAAAGGTGGGAAGAGGTCGGCGGCGGCAGTTTGTCTCGGCGGCATTTGTGATTTAAACGGGCGGAAATATGTTTGTAACCGTTTAATTCACCAAGATAAAAAAAAAAAAAAAAAAAAAAAAAAATTCAACATAATTAGAGAGATGGAATTAAAAAAGTTTGAGAGAACGACTTCGACATTAAAGTTTGAGGCTCCGCAGCAGAATCAGAGGTGGATTCAGGCCGCCGCCGCCGCCACTCGCTCTGCACGCAGCACGCGCCTTTTATTCACCTGATCGGACAGATTTTAGGAAGAAGTCCTTTCTGTCTGTCTTAAGATATAGAT
>NW_024642185.1:0-285 GCF_008729295.1 Plectropomus leopardus
GCAGCGGTCGGCCACCTCAGCAATGGAGGCACGGAACACGGCCCACTTGGACTCAATGTCCCCAGCCTCCCCCGGGACATGGTCGAGGCTCTTCCGGAGGTGGGAGTTGAAGCTCCTTCTGACGGGACACTCTGCCAGACGTTCCCAGCGGACCCTCACAATGCGTTTGGGTCTGCCAGGTCTGACCGGCGTCCTCCCCCACCATCGGAGCCAACTCACCACCAGGTGGTGATCGGTGGACAGCTCCGCCCCTCTCTTCACCCGAGTGTCCAAGACATACGGCCG
>NW_024642186.1:0-220 GCF_008729295.1 Plectropomus leopardus
AGTAGTGTATTGTGTAGAGTAGAGTAGAGTAGAGTAGAGTAGAGTAGAGTAGTGTAGAGTAGGGTAGTGTAGTGTAGTGTAGAGTAGAGTAGAGTAGAGTGTGAGTAGAGCAGTGTAGAGTGTAGAGTAGAGTAGAGTAGTGTGGAGTAGAGTAGAGTAGTGTGGAGTAGTGTAGTGTAGAGTAGAGTAGAGTAGTGTGGAGTAGTGTAGTGTAGAGTAG
>NW_024642187.1:0-710 GCF_008729295.1 Plectropomus leopardus
TGAAGCACTTTTTGCACTTACTAAGGGTTTTTTCCTTAAGTCTAAATTCTTGCTTGTGTTGTACGTCGCTTTGGATAAAAGCGTCTGCTAAATGAAATTGTAGAATTGTAGAAGAAATAATTTGTTCTCTGAGAAATGATTTAAGTGTCTCCCATAACAGTGAATATGAAGTTATCACAAAATGTTTGCCAAAAGTAAGGAATTAAATCTTCAGAGTGGAGGGCTACACTTATAATCAGGTAGTTGAATGTCTAATAATAATAGTTCATGATCATATATTATGATACCCAAATAATCAGAAGAGACTACACATGAATTAAGAGTGCTATCTATATACGGATAATCAATCCTAGAATATGACTAATGCATCTAGAAGAAGAAAGAATGGATGGATCGACAAGACCATTCTGCCTCATAAAATCAGAAAAAGTCAGGCACCCTCCCAGCACACCCCTGATCAAACATACACTTTAAGTCTCCATACAATCACAAAACAAAGGAGACGGCAGTGTTTCCCACATTACCCAAAAGTTGTCCACACTAATGTGCGAGCAACTCAGAGACAATGCAGAACAAACAAAAGCAAGAGAAAAGACCCCTGCCGGTTTCAAAACTGATCAACAGAATGGGCAGAGACAAAAACAAAATGAAAACAAAATTTCCACATGATCACCGGCAAAACAGTGGCAAAGAATAAATATATAAAATAA
>NW_024642188.1:0-344 GCF_008729295.1 Plectropomus leopardus
ACCTGTGCTGTAACAAGCAGTAGAACACACATACATGTTCAAGCCACAGAGTGGCTTGAACATGTATGGAGCTCTCTGTGGCTTGAACATGTATGGAGCTCTACTTTATATGAAATGTCAGTTTATCAAAATTAGACTCCAGTTCTTCTGGTGGTATGCAGTACAAAGGCTTTCACATGTTACTCTTAAGGTGCACTATCACTGTTTCTTGTGCACTGGCCCCTCTCAAAGGCTATCACTGGGAACAAGTAGGAACAACATGGAAGCTACAAAGAATGATGGGTTGCATTTTAATGCTATGTGCATTTAAACAAGCTTTGATACTGTTTTCAGTTTACTTTTAG
>NW_024642189.1:0-297 GCF_008729295.1 Plectropomus leopardus
TTGAAAAAAACATATTGTACAAAAGTGCAAAGGAAAAACTTTTTTGGGTTTTCTAGGTCACATGATGCTGTGGCTATGTGCTTGTAACTGGCTCCCTCATGATGCAGCAGGAGCTACAAGAGCTGTTTTTGCATCACATAACTCTTCAAAAGTTGAACGCGTCATCTGTGAGTTTTGAATTCACAATTCCTCTGTGAAATCGTCAACTATCACCTCCCAAAAAATCGCCCCTCCATGTATAAATAATAACAGTCCCCTGAAAACAGTTTCTGTTGTTGTGTGGTGCTACTTGCAGTT
>NW_024642190.1:0-213 GCF_008729295.1 Plectropomus leopardus
CAAAACCTACCTTTTTAGTTTGGCTTTCAACTGAACATTTATTTTTTATGAACTTTTATTCTATTTTATTTCCTTTTATAGTTTATTTATTTATTCGTTAATACATTTTAATCTGTTCCACAATTTTAATATTTCATGTATAATTTTGTTGTTTTTAACATATTTACTTATTTTACTTTGTGCTGTTATCTTGTCATTTGCCTCTTATCTACA
>NW_024642191.1:0-313 GCF_008729295.1 Plectropomus leopardus
CCACTACTGCCGCTTCACTCTGCTCTTTCGCTCCTCTGACCAAGGATGAGGTCTCCAGACAAACCTACAACATGTCCTCTCGATCCAATACCCACCCGCATCCTGCAGACCGTCCTGCCCACTATCAAACCTGCAGTCACGCACATTGTCAATTCCTCCCTAAAAACTGGCACTTTTCCTGCTACTTTTAAGCAAGCCCGTGTCTCCCCACTGCTCAAAAAGCCTAATCTCAACCCCGCCCAGGTTGAAAACTACAGGCCAGTCTCACTTCTACCATTTCTGTCGAAAATACTGGAGCGCGCAGTATTTAACC
>NW_024642192.1:0-413 GCF_008729295.1 Plectropomus leopardus
CTCTCTGCCACCACCAGCCACATGCTCTCCCATGCCACTCTACAGCCACCATTCCCTACAGCCTCACCTGCTTCCCCCACCTTCACACTTCCAAGTCCCTTTACCCTCCGCATCATTATTATCATTAAAAGATTTTGTTAACTGTTCACCCCACATCTGCGTGTTCGCTCTTTGGTCCTTCACTCTCACTCTGGTTATGCAGGGCGTCACAGAAAATTCTGGCCAAAATGGACCCAGCAAACCCAGACGCCATCAAAGATGCCCCCAGTCAAGGAGCCCTCCTCGGTCAACATGACGAAATGCTTCATGGAGTTATGGATTACCTTCAAAATCTTAATACCCATATCTCCCATATCACCACCCAACTCACCCAATTAACCCACCAAACCGCCATTCCCGGTGCCTCTAATCCC
>NW_024642193.1:0-409 GCF_008729295.1 Plectropomus leopardus
AAAGAAGGAGGTGGAAAGAGAAGACGGGAAAGAAAGAAAAAAAACCTTCAAATGTTTTCTTTCATTTTTATTTGAAACAGGTTGAAATCATTTTAACAGACTTTTTTCTGAGTAAAAAGTCTGTTAAAATGATTTCAACCTGTTTCAAATAAAAATGAAAGAAAACATTTGAAGGTTTTTTTTCTTTCTTTCCCGTCTTCTCTTTCCACCTCCTTCTTTTCCTCCTTCTCCTGCTTCTCTAAGCTTTTCTCCTTACTTTCCTCTTTCTCTCCCTTATCTTGTCCTCCTCCTCCTCTCCTCCTCTCTCTTCCTCCTCCTCTCCTCCTCTCCTCCTCCCTCTTCCTCTGCCTGGCTGTAATGTATCCTCCTCCTCTCCTCCTCTCTCTTCCTCCTCCTCTCCTCCTCTCCT
>NW_024642194.1:0-4648 GCF_008729295.1 Plectropomus leopardus
AGCATAGCATGCTGCAAAAACAGCCCAAAACACTATAATATAGCATGCTGAAAAAATGACCGAAGATGCAAGGCTATAGTATGGCAACAATGTCAAAATATGACATCTCCCAAAAACAGCTTACAACAGCTAATAACAACCTAAAATAGTGTGCCAAGGCATGGCATAGCATAGCATGCTGTAACAACAGCCAAAAACACTATAATATAGCATGTTGAAAAAATGACCGAAAATGCAAGGCTATTGTATGGTAAAAATGTCAAAATATGACATTTACAAAAAACAGCTGAAAACAGCGAGAAACAACTTAAAATAGTGTGCCAAGGCATGCCATAGCATAGCATGCTGCAACAACAGCCAAAACACTATAATATGGCATGTCGAAAAAATGACCGAAGATGCAAGGCTATAGTATGGCAGAAATGTCAAAATATGACACGTCCCAAAAACAGCTGAAAACTGCTGAAGACCGGTGAAAATAGTGTAACAAAACATGCCATAGCATAGCATGTTATCAAAACAACCAAATACACGATAATATAGCATGTTGAAAAAATGACCGAAAATGCAAGGCTATAGTATGGCAAAAACGTCAAAATATGACATCTCCCCAAAACAGCTGAAAACTGCTGAAAACCACCTAAAATAGTGTTCCCAGGCATGCCACAGCATAGCATGCTGCAAAAACAGCCCAAAACACTATAATATAGCATGTTGAAAAAATGACCGAAGATGCAAGGCTATAGTATGGCAAAAATGTCATATTTTGACATTTTTGCGACATCTCCCAAAAACAGCAAAAACAGCTAATAACAACCTAGAATAGTGTGTGCCAAGGCATGGCATAGCATAGCATGCTGCAACAACAGCCAAAAAACAATATAATATAGCATGTCGAAAAAAATGACTGAAGATGCAAGGCTATAGTATGGCAAAAATGTCAAAATATGACATCTCCCCAAAACAGCTGAAAGCTGCTGAAAACCACCTAAAATAGTGTGCCAAGGCATGCATAGCATAGCATGCTGCAACAACAGCCAAAAACACTATAATATAGCATGTTGAAAAAATGACCGAAGATGCAAGGCTATAGTATGGCAAAAATGTCAAAATATGACATCTCCCAAAAACAGCTTAAAACAGCTAATAACAACTAAAATAGTGTGCCAAGGCATGGCATAGCATAGCATGCTGTAACAACAGTCCCAAAACACTATAATATAGCATGTTGAAAAAATGACCGAAAATGCAAGGCTATAGTATGGCAAAAATGTCAAAATATGACATCTCCCAAAAACAGCTTAAAACAGCTAAAACAACCTAAAATAGTGTGCCAGGCATGCCATAGCATAGCATGCTGCAACAACAGCCAAAACCACTATAATATAGCATGTTGAAAAAATGACCGAAAATGCAAGGCTATAGTATGGCAAAAATGTCAAAATATGACATCTCCCAAAAACAGCTGAAAACTGCTGAAAACCACCTAAAATAGTGTTCCCAGGCATGCCATAGCATAGCATGCTGCAAAACAGCCCAAAACACTATAATATAGCATGTTGAAAAAATGACCGAAGATGCAAGGCTATAGTATGGCAAAAATGTCAAAATATGACATTTCCCAAAAACAGCTTACAACAGCTAATAACAACCTAAAATAGTGTGCCAAGGCATGGCATAGCATAGCATGCTGTAACAACAGCCCAAAACACTATAATATAGCATGTTGAAAAAATGACCGAAAATGCAAGGCTATAGTATGGCAAAAATGTCAAAATATGACATCTCCCAAAAACAGTTTAAAACAGCTAATAACAACCTAAAATAGTGTTGCCATGGCATGCCATAGCATAGCATGCTGCAAAAACAGCCAAAAACACTATAATATAGCATGTTGAAAAAATGACCGAAGATGCAAGGCTATAGTATGGCAAAAATGTCAAAATATGACATCTCCCAAAAACAGCTTAAAACAGCTAATAACAACCTAAAATAGTGTGCCAAGGCATGGCATAGCATAGCATGCTGTAACAACAGCCCAAAACACTATAATATAGCATGTTGAAAAAATGACCGAAAATGCAAGGCTATAGTATGGTAAAAATGTCAAAATGCGACATTTACAAAAAACAGCTGAAAACTGCTGAAAACAGCTAAAATAGTGTACCAAAACATGCCATAGCATAGCATGTTATCAAAAACAACAAAATACACTATAATATAGGATGTTGAAGAAATGACCGACAATGCAAGGCTACGGTATGGCAAAAAATGTCAAAATATGACATCTCCCAAAAACAACTTAAAACAGCTAATAACAACCTAGAATAGTGTGCCAAGGCATGGCAATAGCATAGCATGCTGCAACAACAGCCAAAAACAATATAATATAGCATGTCGAAAAAATGATGAAGATGCAAGGCTATAGTTATGGCAAAAATGTCAAAATATGACATCTCCCAAAAAACAGCTGAAAGCTGCTGAAAACCACCTAAAATAGTGTGCCAAGGCATGGCATAGCATAGCATGCTGCAACAACAGCCAAAAAACACTATAATATAGCATGTTGAAAAAATGACCGAAAATGCAAGGCTATAGTATGGTAAAAATGTCAAAATATGACATCTCCCAAAAACAGTTTTAAAACAGCTAATAACAAACCTAGAAATAGTGTGCCATGGCATGCCATAGCATAGCATGCTGCAAAAACAGCCAAAAACACTATAATATAGCATGTTGAAAAAATGACCGAAGATGCAAGGCTATAGTATGGCAAAAAATGTCAAAATATGACATCTCCCAAAACAGCTTAAAACAGCTAATAACAACCTAAAATAGTGTGCCAAGGCATGGCATAGCATAGCATGCTGTTTAACAACAGCCCAAAACACTATAATATAGCATGTTGAAAAAAAATGACCGAAAATGCAAGGCTATAGTATGGTAAAAATGTCAAAATGCGACATTTACAAAAAACAGCTGAAAACTGCTGAAAACCAGCTAAAATAGTGTACCAAAACATGCCATAGCATAGCATGTTATCAAAACAACCAAATACACTATAATTATAGGATGTTGAAAAATGACCGACAATGCAAGGCTACGGTATGGCAAAAATGTCAAAATATGACATCTCCCAAAAACAGCTTAAAACAGCTAATAACAACCTAGAATAGTGTTGCCAAGGCATGGCATAGCATAGCATGCTGCAACAACAGCCAAAAACAATATAATATAGCATGTCGAAAAAATGACTGAAGATGCAAGGCTATAGTATGGCAAAAATGTCAAAATATGACATTTCCCCAAAACAGCTGAAAGCTGCTGAAAACCACCTAAAATAGTGTGCCAAGGCATGGCATAGCATAGCATGCTGCAACAACAGCCAAAAACACTATAATATAGCATGTTGAAAAAATGACCGAAGATGCAAGGCTATAGTATGGCAAAAATGTCAAAATATGACATCTCCCAAAAACAGCTTAAAACAGCTAATAACAACCTAAAATAGTGTGCCAAGGCATGGCATAGCATAGCATGCTGTAACAACAGCCCAAAACACAATATAATATAGCATGTTGAAAAAATGACCGAAAATGCAAGGCTATAGTATGGTAAAAATGTCAAAATGCGACATTTACAAAAAACAGCTGAAAACTGCTGAAAACCAGCTAAAATAGTGTACCAAAACATGCCATAGCATAGCATGTTATCAAAACAACCAAATACACTATAATATAGCATGTTGAAGAAATGACCGACAATGCAAGGCTACAGTATGGCAAAAATGTCAAATATGACATCTCCCAAAAAACAGCTTAAAACAAACTGCTGAAAACCACCTAAAATAGTGTTCCCAGGCATGCCATAGCATAGCATGCTGCAAAAACAGCCCAAAACACTATAATATAGCATGCTGAAAAAATGACCGAAGATGCAAGGCTATAGTATGGCAACAATGTCAAAATATGACATCTCCCAAAAACAGCTTACAACAGCTAATAACAACCTAAAATAGTGTGCCAAGGCATGGCATAGCATAGCATGCTGTAACAACAGCCAAAAACACTATAATATAGCATGTTGAAAAAATGACCGAAAATGCAAGGCTATTGTATGGTAAAAATGTCAAAATATGACATTTACAAAAAACAGCTGAAAACAGCGAGAAACAACTTAAAATAGTGTGCCAAGGCATGCCATAGCATAGCATGCTGCAACAACAGCCAAAACACTATAATATGGCATGTCGAAAAAATGACCGAAGATGCAAGGCTATAGTATGGCAGAAATGTCAAAATATGACACGTCCCAAAAACAGCTGAAAACTGCTGAAGACCGGTGAAAATAGTGTAACAAAACATGCCATAGCATAGCATGTTATCAAAACAACCAAATACACGATAATATAGCATGTTGAAAAAATGACCGAAAATGCAAGGCTATAGTATGGCAAAAACGTCAAAATATGACATCTCCCCAAAACAGCTGAAAACTGCTGAAAACCACCTAAAATAGTGTTCCCAGGCATGCCACAGCATAGCATGCTGCAAAAACAGCCCAAAACACTATAATATAGCATGTTGAAAAAATGACCGAAGATGCAAGGCTATAGTATGGCAAAAATGTCATATTTTGACATTTTTGC
>NW_024642195.1:0-302 GCF_008729295.1 Plectropomus leopardus
ATATTTTTTGTGATCAATTTCCTATTTAATTTTGTGAGTATACTAATAAATCATATATACATAGCTACAGCCCATATGTGCCAATATGTTTTCCAAATTTTGAAACACTAAAAAAGTGAATACATACATACATATACATATATACATACACACACACACACACACACACACACATATATGTATGCCTTCACATATCCAAATAAAGCCGAAACAGATACACCAATACATGTATGCATATATCACCCCCCCCCCCCCATATGAAAAAAATTGTATTTTGTACCATCCATAACTTTAATAAATAT
>NW_024642196.1:0-352 GCF_008729295.1 Plectropomus leopardus
ATGTGAAATAAGTAAAAGTTGATGAAGAAGAGTAGTTTTAAGGGGGGTGTTAGAACCTTAAAAAAGAGAAAAAAAACCAACCAGACAAATGTCAAAAAACTTTAAGTTATTATGATATATTTACAATGATGTTTCAGGGAAGAAGCATACTTTTTAAATGTTTTGCACTTTTTCCTGAGGGGTGAGGAATTATATAGTTGTTTTTTTATTTTTCCTTCTTTACTCTTAGGTATTTTCTTGTTGTTGTTGTTTTGTTGTAATTTTATGCCATTTTTGGGCAATGTCTTGTTAAGTTGCTTATTGCCGTCTCCTTGTTTTTTGAGAGAAATCATACCAATTTGCTCAGGTTTCA
>NW_024642197.1:0-396 GCF_008729295.1 Plectropomus leopardus
AAAAAACTTTAAATGCATCAAAATCAATGTTGTTGGTAATCTTTGACATATCCAAGACCGTGATTTAAAAAAAAACAAAAAACTCCCAGCCTCCCCTCATTTATTATTTTGAAAATAAGTCATTTTTTAAATGTATTTTTCATGAAGAGCAGTGACATCATGTAATCAGACTGGCATTTAAAGGGGTAAGATCCTGAAAATAAATAAATGTTTGGTAGTTTTGATCAGGACTGAAGTTGTTTGAAAGATTTAAGCCCAAAAAGTGAAAAAAATATTAATGTGTAATATTTTTATAGCAGTTTTTGGAAGTTGACATTTTTGTCCTTAGTGGCTGTAACAAGTCCTGCATTTTTAATCTGCCTCTGCAAAGAAACTATAAGTGCATCAAGATAATTA
>NW_024642198.1:0-336 GCF_008729295.1 Plectropomus leopardus
GCCCTAAACCCAAGAGAAAGTCCACCATTTTTAATTTGTATTAAATTTTTGGGCAATTTTTTTGCCATTTCTGTTAGAGCCCAACTGATTCTTCAAGATACCTATATTATCACCTGTTTCAGCCTTTTACAGACATAATAGAGCAAAATTAGCCTCTGCACATATTTTTTCCCAAATGCACTGATAGGAAAACTCTGTTCACAGACTAGATAAAGCAGTAAATGACAGTGGGGGTTAGAGTTGGGGGGTAGTTTTAAAATGGTTGCATTCTATAGTTTTTCCAGCAGAATGCTTACTCCATTGTTGACACTACTCTGAGCACTGTAAATCTCATGC
>NW_024642200.1:0-373 GCF_008729295.1 Plectropomus leopardus
TTCGGACCCCGCGGGACACTCAGCTAAGAGCATCGAGGGGGCGCCGGAGGCAGGGGCTGGGACAGACGGTAGCTCGCCTCGCGGCGGACCGTCAGCTCGATCCCGAGATCCAACTACGAGCTTTTTAACTGCAGCAGCTTTAAGATACGCTATTGGAGCTGGAATTACCGCGGCTGCTGGCACCAGACTTGCCCTCCAATTGATCCTCGTTAAAGGATTTAAAGTGTACTCATTCCAATTACAGGGCCTCGAAAGAGTCCTGTATTGTTATTTTCCGTCACTACCTCCCCGAGTCGGGAGTGGGTAATTTGCGCGCCTGCTGCCTACCTTGGATGTGGTAGCCGTTTCTCAGGCTCCCTCTCCGGAATCGAAC
>NW_024642201.1:0-376 GCF_008729295.1 Plectropomus leopardus
ACACACACATGCACATCCGCACATCCGCGGGTGCGCGCACACACACAGACAGACACACACACACACACACACACACACACACACACACACAGAGGTATACATTTAAGCAAAATAAATAAATCAAAAATTTGTACAACCGCGGACGTGTCTCCAACAGGTGTGGGGTATCATTTTAAAACAAAATACCGCTTTTTTCATGTTTATGTGTAAGCACACAGCATGAGGTTCACAGTTGGAGATTAGTAACTATTGTTGAGAACTATGCAATCAAATCATCAGCAGCAGCACCAGCGGCTCGTGCGCTCGGGACAACCCTCAGCGTGCCCCGGTAAGTATTTATGATATTTATTTCTATTTACATTTTAAAGTTTTAAAT
>NW_024642203.1:0-695 GCF_008729295.1 Plectropomus leopardus
CAGAATTAGACTGTGTAGTCTTAACTGACTCGTTTGTTTCTTTTACCATATTTTATTTGTTTGTATCATTTGCAAAATCCTCTTTGTGATGATCAGTTTCAGTCAGACTAACTTGGTTTACTGAAGTTACTAACACTTAAATAGAACAAGGAAATTAAAAAAATAAAATTTTAAGTTTACTTAGTTTACTTCACAGTAAATGCAGCTAAATGTGAGAATAATTCGACATAAAGTAAACATAAATTAAGATTAAGATTAGTCATATTTAGTTTACTTTTTCAAGGCAATCATTTCAAAGATGATTTAAGTAAGATCAACGTCATATTTTACAGTGTAGACGGAGGTGGCGGGTCAGTGAAGACCTCACAGCCAAACGCTGCCCTCCGGCCCTCCAACAGGTTAATCCGGCCAAGCAAAATAACAGCAAAACCTACGGCCACGGCAGCATACCAGTGGTTTCAGCATGGTTAGTCAACATTCAACCAGAGACGTAGTGGTGGACTAGCTATCTAACGGAGCTCACGTTAGTTTTACCACATCACTGTGTAATTACGGCCGGTGCTGCTAATACACAGCCAGGTTAACTAACCGCTAGCCAGCTAATGGACGCGCCTCATCGCGCTGTATCGTGGCCGTGGCTTTGTCATCAGCTGGACCCAACGGAACTAACTAATGTTATGGATTCAGGTACCTGA
>NW_024642204.1:0-789 GCF_008729295.1 Plectropomus leopardus
CGTTTCGAAAGATCACTTTTTTGAACATTTTTCCTTGAGCTATAGTACGGCGTTTTTCTCCATTCTAAACTTTGGCCTAAACCACTCAAAATGTTGACTTTTTAGACCATTTTTTCAACAGGCTATGTTATAAACAGCCTGGAAATGCTGTTCTATGACTTTTTTTCAGTATTTGGAGAGATCACTTATTTGACCATTTTCCCGTAGCCCTAGCTGTGCGGACCAATCACACCTGAAGCACTTTTTGCACTTACTAAGGGTTTTTTTCCTTAAGTCTAAATTCTTGCTTGTGTTGTACGTCGCTTTGGATAAAAGCGTCTGCTAAATGAAATTGTAGAATTGTAGAATTGTAGATCACTTTTTTGACATTTTTTCCCTGAGCTATAGTACGGCATTTTTCTCCATACTAAACTTTGGCCTAAAATGCTCAAAATATTTACTTTTTAGACCATTTCTTCAACAGGCTATACTATAAATGCCATCAACATGCTGTAGTATGACTTTTTTCATCGATTCAAAGTATCACTTTTTGTACCATTTTTCCCTGAGCTATACTATGGCATTTTACTCCATACTAAACTTTGGCCTAAAACGCTCAAAATATTGACTTTTTAAAGCATTTACTCAACAGGCTATACAATAAACAGCCTGAACATGCTGTTCAATGACTTTTTTTAGTATTTGGAGAGATCACTTTTTTGAACATTTTTCCCTGAGCTATAGTATGGCGTTTTTCTCCATGCTAAACTTTGGCCTGAAACGCTCAAAATATTGACTTTTTAGATGATT
>NW_024642205.1:0-1024 GCF_008729295.1 Plectropomus leopardus
AAGGGGTTTTCAACCATTTTTAGGAGCGGTCAAATTTTGACTTTTTTCGCCATACTATACTATTGCCTTGATTGCCATTTTTTGAACATGCTAATATATGACGTTTTTGGTCTTTTTTGGCCATTATTTCCACTTTGTATGCTATAACGCGCTTCTAGGAGCTATTCTAAGTGGTTTTCAGCCATTTTAAGGAGGGGTCAAATTTTGACTTTTTTCGACATACTATAGTATTGCCTTTTTTTCGCCATTTTTGGGACATGCTAACTCATGACGTTTTTGGCCTTTTTTGACCATTATTTCTACTTTGTATGCTATAACGCGCTTCTACGAGCTATTCTAAGTAGTTTTCAGCCATTTTTAGGAGGGGTCAAATTTTGATATTTTTCGCCATACTATACTATTGCCTTTTTTTCGCCATTTTTTGGACATGCTAATTTATGATGTTTTTGGCCTTTTTTGACCTTTATTTCCACTTTGTATGCTATAACGCGCTTCTACAAGCTATTCTAAGGGGTTTTCAACCATTTTTAGGAGCGGTCAAATTTTGACTTTTTTCGCCATACTATACTATTGCCTTGATTGCCATTTTTTGAACATGCTAATATATGACGTTTTTGGTCTTTTTTGGCCATTATTTCCACTTTGTATGCTATAACGCGCTTCTACAAGCTATTCTAAGGGGTTTTCAACCATTTTTAGGAGCGGTCAAATTTTGACTTTTTTCGCCATACTATACTATTGCCTTGATTGCCATTTTTTGAACATGCTAATATATGACGTTTTTGGTCTTTTTTGGCCATTATTTCCACTTTGTATGCTATAACGCGCTTCTAGGAGCTATTCTAAGTGGTTTTCAGCCATTTTAAGGAGGGGTCAAATTTTGACTTTTTTCGACATACTATAGTATTGCCTTTTTTTCGCCATTTTTGGGACATGCTAACTCATGACGTTTTTGGCCTTTTTTGACCATTATTTCTACTTTGTATGCTATAACGCGCTTCTACGAGCTATTCTAAGTAGTTTT
>NW_024642206.1:0-210 GCF_008729295.1 Plectropomus leopardus
ACACACACATGCACATCCGCACATCCGCGGGTGCGCGCACACACACAGACAGACACACACACACACACACACACACACACACACACACACAGAGGTATACATTTAAGCAAAATAAATAAATCAAAAATTTGTACAACCGCGGACGTGTCTCCAACAGGTGTGGGGTATCATTTTAAAACAAAATACCGCTTTTTTCATGTTTATGTGTAA
>NW_024642207.1:0-224 GCF_008729295.1 Plectropomus leopardus
TTTTGCATTCCACTGAACAGACTTCAGATGCAGTCATGCTTCTCGTCTGTACATGACGCTGTTGAAATAGTAACGTTTTAGCAAAAATGCATGTGTTTGGGAAGTACTTTTAACATCCAACTGCGTGAATGAGATTTGCATTATACTGCAATAGTTGTGTGAGAGTTTGTAAACGGATGCTGTGTGTGTGTGTGTGTGCGTGTGTGTGTGTGTGTGTGTGTGTG
>NW_024642208.1:0-220 GCF_008729295.1 Plectropomus leopardus
ACTTTTTTACTATGCAAAATATGTTAAGGTAACTGGATACTGAATAGTAAGTTGTTAAACTTTTGTAAATGTTTTGTCAAAAAGGCTTACATACATTTTATTTCATGTTATGTTTATGTCACTGTCAGTAAGAAAAGCTTACTGAAAAGTTACATTCTTTTTTGTGGCTTGTTTGTGTAACTTAAACCCCAGAAGGGAAAATTTAAACAAAATAAAATTG
>NW_024642209.1:0-202 GCF_008729295.1 Plectropomus leopardus
GCATGAGCTGTCTCCAAAGCTTTAATTTGCTGTTCTAATTCTATTTCCAGAGCTTTCTCCTTTTTTTTTTGTATGCGGAGTAAGAAATTATTTTACCTCGCATGACTGCTTTTGCCGCCTCCCAAAGAACACATGAGGAGATGTCAGGCAGGTCATTTGTTTCAGAGAATATTGTCCACTCTTTTTTAAAGAATTTAATAAA
>NW_024642210.1:0-236 GCF_008729295.1 Plectropomus leopardus
ACAGTTAAGTCAAAGCAACTTACAATTTTAAGTGTGTAAAAAAGTATGTTTTTTTTTTTTGTTTTTTTGTCTTTTATACATTTTTCCTTCTATCTCATTTTCTTTCTTGAGCTAGCTGTCTACATGACTGCCAGCCCCAAATACAGACATAACAGACAACTGAATACATGAAAGGACAGATACACACACACACACACACACACACACACACACACACACACACACACTCACACTCA
>NW_024642211.1:0-203 GCF_008729295.1 Plectropomus leopardus
CCTCGCCACTGAAGAGGGCACTTTAGACATGTTTTGGCTCCCAAGAGGGCACTTTAATGCGCGTTTTGGCTCCCAGGGGGCACTTTAGCACGCATTTTGGCTTCCAAGAGGGCACTTTAGCACACGTTTTGGTTCCCAAGAGGGCAGTTGAGTGTTTTTTTTCCATCCAAGAGGGCAATTTCATGTATTTTGCCAACCAGGAG
>NW_024642212.1:0-295 GCF_008729295.1 Plectropomus leopardus
TTTCTGCAAATTGGAAAGACAATGGTCCTTAGTAACTAATGTTTGCGCAGAAATGTTCTTACTCTGTGCATAAAATAACACTCAACTAAAACTACTGTTAGATTCATGACATGTGCGCACCAGCTGATTTTGTTCTTGTTGGTGAATCAGAATCACTCTGAACTGGCAGGCTCATGCCGCTCAGAGCCCTTTAAGAGAGAGTCACGTCATCTCCGTCCACTCCAATGGACCCATTTTTTTCAAAACAATGGCGGAACGTGGAGCATCTCAATAGTTCCCAAAAGTAGCATTAATT
>NW_024642213.1:0-237 GCF_008729295.1 Plectropomus leopardus
GTCTGAGAGTGTGCGTGTGTGTATGTGTGTACGTGTGTGTATGTGTGAGTGTGTGTGTGTGTATATGTGTGTGTCTGAGAGTGTGTGTGCGTATCATGTGATGTTTACACTCTGTTTCTAACACTGATGTCACTGTTTGACTGTCACATGATTCACCAGCTGATCACAACACACACACACACACACACACACACACACGTACACACATACACACACGCACACTCTCAGACACATACA
>NW_024642214.1:0-247 GCF_008729295.1 Plectropomus leopardus
ATAAGGAGAGAGAGAGAGAGAGAGAGAGAGAGAGAGAGAGAGAGAGATATTTGACGACGCTCATTTTATGGCACCGCGGACTTCCGGCATCTCCTCCCACATAGTGGATCCATGCTGCCTGCCATTAGCAAAATGCAACGAGCTTCCTTGCTTATTATGCACACTGAAAAAGAAAACCAGTGAGAACCAAAGAGACAGACGTGTGGACACTTTTATCTGGCAGCCAGCGAGGTAACAAAGACAAGAA
>NW_024642215.1:0-222 GCF_008729295.1 Plectropomus leopardus
CTCCGCTGATAAAGCAGTGGAGGACAGCGAGAGGATCTTCACCCAGCTGATCCGTCTCCTGGAGAAAAGACGCTCCGACGTGAAGCGGCAGCTCAGATCGCAACAGCAAAGCGAAGTGAGTCGAGTCAGAGAGCTGGAGGAGGAGCTGCAGCAGGAGATCAGCGAGCTGCAGAGGAGAGACGCTGAGCTGGAGCAGCTCTCACACACAGACCATCACACCCA
>NW_024642216.1:0-269 GCF_008729295.1 Plectropomus leopardus
TCGAAAAAGCAAGGCTATAGTATGGCAAAAATGGCAAAATATGGCATATCTCAAAAATAGCTGAAAACCATCTTAAACCACATAAAATAGCCTTCCAAAACACACCATAGCATGGAAAGTTGCAAAAAGGGCCAAAAACACGATAATTTTGCATGTTGTAAATATGATCGAAAAAGCAAGGCTATAGTATGGCAAAAATGTCAAAATATGGCATGTCTCAAAAATAGCTGAAAACCACCTTAAACCACATAAAATAGCCTACCAAAACA
>NW_024642216.1:316-2557 GCF_008729295.1 Plectropomus leopardus
AAAGTAGGAATAAAGGTCAAAAACACACTAATTTTGAATGTCGAAAAAATGATCGAAAAAGCAAAAATGTCAAAATATGGCATATCTCAAATAGCTGAAAACGATTTTAAACCACATAAAACAGCCTTCCGAGACACGCCATAGCATGGAAAGTTGCAAAAAGGGCCAAAAACACCATAATTTTGCATGTCCAAAAAATAATTGGAAAAGCAAGGCTATAGTATGGCAAAAATGTCAAAATATGTCATCTCACAAAAAAAGCTGAAAACCATCTTAAAACACATAAAATAGCCTTCCAAAACGCGCCATAGCATAGAAAGTAGGAATAAAGGTCAAAAACACACTAATTTTGAATGTCGAAAAAAAACGACTGAAAAAGCAAGGCTATAGTATGGCAAAAATGTCAAAATATGGCATGTCCCAAAAATAGCTGAAAAATACCTAAAACTATATAAAACAGCCTTCCGAGACACGCCATAGCAAAGAAAGTTGCAAAAAGGGCCAAAAACAGACTAATTTTGAATATCCAAAAAATTATCAAAAAACCAAGGATATAGTATGACATGTCCCAAAAATAGCTGAAAACCAAATTCAGTAGTATTTGTGCTGTTTAGGACCACATGGTATATGACTTTTTCATTTTATAATGATTTTTTTGCTATTTTGGATGATATTGCATAGAATGTGATGTCCCTGGGACACTTGTCAGTTCCTATATGACCTCCCTGTCTTTTCCCTTTCAGGTTTTCCCTGTAATCCTGGATCCTCCAATTCTGCGTTGGGATTTACCTCACCTGCCACCAGTATATACAGGCTTGCCGAGTTCCAAGACGGCCCTCTCTCTTCCCCCTTGAAGGCTCGTGTCTCTCTGACACCGCGCACTGTTTTGTTTTGCTTGTGTAGTCATGTGTTTCGGTTTTTTGTGTCACCTTTAATAAAAATATTGCTATTTTAAATGGTAACTGTGTGGTGCTTCTTGCTTTGTTATGCTGGTGAACAAGCTGGATATAGAAAGCATGACATTTTGGTCGAAAAAGCAAGGCTATAGTATGGCAAAAATGTCAAAATATGGCATGTCCCAAAAATAGCTGAAAACCACCTTAAACCACATAAAACAGCATACCAAAGCATGCCATAGTAAAGAAATTTGCAATAAGGGTTAAAAACAACATAATTTTGCATGTCCAAAAAATGATCAAAAAAGCAAGGCTATAGTATGGCAAAAATGTCAAAATATGGCATGTCCAAAAAAAAGCTGAAAACGATCTCAGAACACATAAAATAGCCTTTCAAAATGCACCATAGCATAGAAAGTTGGAATAAAGGTCAAAAACACTATAATTTTGAACGGCGAAAAAAATGATTGAAAAAGCAAGGCTATAGTATGGCAAAAATGTCAAAATATGACATCTCCCAAAAATAGCTGAAAACCACCTTAAACCACATAAAACAGCCTTCCGAGACACGCCATAGCAAAGAAAGTTGCAATAAAGGTCAAAAACACCCTAATTTTGAATGCCGAAAAAAATGATCGAAAAAGCAAGGCTATAGTATGGCAAAAATGTCAAAATATGGCATGTCGCAAAAATAGCTGAAAACCATCTCAAAACACATAAAATAGCCTTCCAAAACGTGCCACAGCATAGAAAGTTGGAATGAAGGTCAAAAACACCATAATTTTGAACGTCGAAAAAAATGATTGAAAAAGCAAGGCTATAGTATGGCAAAAATGTCAAAATATGGCATGTCGCAAAAATAGCTGAAAACTACCTTAAACCACATAAAACAGCCTTCCGAAATACGCTACAGCATAGAAAGTTGCAATAAGGGTCGAAAACACAATAATTTTGCATGTCCAAAAAATGATCTAAAAAGCAAGGCTATAGTATGGCAAATATGTCAAAATATGGCATATTTAAAAAAAAGGCTGAAAACCATCTTAAAACACATAAAATAGCCTTCCAAAACGCGCCATAGCATAGAAAGTTGGGATAAAGGTCAAAAACACCCTAATTTTGAATGTCAAAAAAAATGATCGAAAAAGCAAGGCTATAGTATGGCAAAAATGTCAAAATATGACATCTCCCAAAAATAGCTGAAAACCACCTTAAACCACATAAAATAGCCTACCAAAACACGCCATAGTAAAGAAAGTTGCATTAAAGGTCAAAAACAACCTAATTTTGAATGCCGAAAAAAATGATCGAAAAAGCAAGGCTATAGTATGGCAAAAATGTCAAA
>NW_024642217.1:0-269 GCF_008729295.1 Plectropomus leopardus
ACAGGTTGTGTGACGCAGAAGTCTTAGTTTCGGTTAAAGAGAGAAACATAACATCTTTTGAGTGTGTTGTGTATTTAGTAGACTGAAAATGGCAACAAAGCCTGCAGAACACAGTGAACTCACGAGTTGGTGGCGCCGGGATATACTGATACTGACATATACAGTATAGATATGAAAAAATAGATGCAACCTCATACAAATCCATCCTAAAGGACCCCACCCACCCCCAGCACGGTCTGTTCACACTTCTACCCTCAGGCCGGAGGTAC
>NW_024642218.1:0-415 GCF_008729295.1 Plectropomus leopardus
CTAAAGCAAGGATACTCAGCTTGCCTGTGTCGTTGTTACATCCGACTAAAAAGGCCTAACCATCCATTAACCTCTGACCTCAAGATAAGACTCATATAAACAAAGCATAATACACCTCACCTGTACATGCTTCTAGGATTTAAGAACATTTCTAGGATTTTAAGACATTTCTTGACTTAATGTATTTGGGATTTTAAGATGTTTTTAGGATTTTAGGACATTTTTTCGTATTTTAGAAAGTTTCTAGGATTTGTTTTCAGGATTCTAGGACATTTCTGGAGTTTTAGGATGTTTCTTGGACTATACGACATTTCCAGGATTTTAGGCCATTTCTAGGATTTTAGGAAATTAGGGGCTTAGCTAGGACCTCTGTGGGGTGTGGGGGATCTTCTACTGCTACCTTTTTTCTTTTTTT
>NW_024642219.1:0-457 GCF_008729295.1 Plectropomus leopardus
GTCTATGCTAACTTAAATAACTTGTATAACATTCATGTCAATATACATTGACATGAATGTTATACAAGTTATTTAAGTTAGCATAGACCCACCTATAGCATGAAAAATTCCTCAGTCACGACGTACTATTGTTTACCAAATTCCCAGACTAATAGCCTCAGGTGTACTTGCACTTGTGTTGCAAACACAAACTAGTCTATTGGTGAAATTAATTGCATGACTTCATGCCTCAAATTTCAAAGCTAAAAACCAAATACAGTCGTCTTCTATGGCTAAGTAGCAGCATATTAGCAAGAGGATAATAAATAGCGTATAGGCTACTGTTTCATTACGTACAATTAATGTCACTCATAGAGACCTGCATACCTTTATCTTTTGCCCGTTTCTCCTCTTCTTCTTCCTTCTCTCTATGCACCTGATGGTTTCTTCGGTCTTTTGTCCATGTCCCCTTGACTCG
>NW_024642220.1:0-379 GCF_008729295.1 Plectropomus leopardus
GTGGCCTTGGATTGGAAATAATGACGGCTAGTGCGGTGGCTGCAATAGAAATAAAGCCACTAATGTTTGAACATCCATCGCCATGGTTACTGGGATGTTATCCCCAGAGAAGTTGCAGAACATCACTCAGTGGAAACATACTCCTGCAATTTTATCGACATTTAAAAAATACCACTCAAATCTGTAATGGAAACCCAGCTAGTGTTGTGTGCACATCTTCTTTTCCTTTTTGGGGCCAATTCATAGTTTACAAATCTGCGTGTCCCAGTGGATCCGCTTTGGTCCATGTGTCTATGAGGGACACCTTGCCAACGTCTTTGTGAATTTCAATATTTTTGACCGCGTGCACTGTAGGACATAACAAGCACACGGACTATGC
>NW_024642221.1:0-256 GCF_008729295.1 Plectropomus leopardus
CAGATAATGGCATATTTATCTCTCTCTACACACACACACACGCGCGCACACACACACACACACACACACATATACATACAACTCATCAGGGAATCATATCTTAATCTCGACCGGAGAAATCAAATTAACAGAATCGTTAGGTGTTGTGCTCATACAAAGGTAATAAAAGGTGCTGCTTGTAATATTCCCCCGTGTATTAATACACAGCTAATCTTTAAGTAAATACTACGTCCAGTACCTCTCAGTAACTGTCTCT
>NW_024642222.1:0-332 GCF_008729295.1 Plectropomus leopardus
ACCTCAACCATTGAGGGGTGAAGTTAGATTTAATGTAACACTTCATTGTCATGACTGTCATAGCTGAGCCAAAATGTGCATCATCATGCAAAATAGCTTTTTTTATGAGGACAGCGCTTCAGTAGTGACTGAGCGCCTTTTATTTTCACTTCCTGCTGCTCTGTGATTGGACGTCTCTGTGGAAATGACTCGATGGGAGACGATTCCTGAGCAGCTCTCTGAGATTTCTCTGTCTGTCCCTGTCAGCTCCAATTTGCTGAAGCACCGACATGAACAGGCCAAGGAGGACGATGGCATTTAAAGAGTGTGTGTGTGTGTGTGTGTGTGTGTGT
>NW_024642223.1:0-404 GCF_008729295.1 Plectropomus leopardus
ACACACAGACACACACACAGACACAGACACAGACACACACACACACACACACACACACACACACACACACACACGGGCAGCAGTCAAAGTGATGGATAGAAGCTCATCTGGCTCACACAACAATAGCTGGACTGAATAAAAGGATCTAAACTGGACCGCAGGCTCGTGTGTGTGTGTGTGTGTGTGTGTGTGAACATGTACACAATATGTGTGTGTGTGTGGGTGACTCAATCCTGCACATGATTAAATCCTTTTTGTTGAGTTGTAGTTCTTTGTCACACACATGCGCGCACACACAGACACACACACAGACACAGACACAGACACACACACACACACACACACACACACACACACGCACACACGAGCCTGCGGTCCAGTTTAGATCCTTTTATTCAGTCCAG
>NW_024642224.1:0-558 GCF_008729295.1 Plectropomus leopardus
GTACTGGCAGAGTGACAGGAGGAGGATGAGAGGCAGGGATCATGACAGAACCCCCCCCTCAAGGGACGGCCCATGACATCCCAAAACGAGTCCACAGGAGCAGGGTGGGCGGAGGGGGCCAGGAGGAGGGCTAGAATTCCTTGGAGGCCCCAGTTTCACCACCCTCGTCCCCAGAGAGGGAAACGTCCATCTCCGAGGCAGAGTCCACATCGTCACCCCCAGACGACTCAGAAACAGGAGGAGAGCGGGGGACAGAGCCGGAATCACCACGCGCCGAGGCGAGGTTGGAGGGCTGGTCAGGATGCAGGCGATGAAACTCCTCCACGAGTCGCGCATCCAGGATCTGGCGAGCCGGAACCCAAGACCGCTCCTCCGGCCCGTACCCCTCCCAGTCCACCAGGTACTGTAGCCCCCTCCCATGACAGCGAGAGCGGAGCAGGCGGTGCACCGTGTAAGCCGGAGCCCCGTCGATGATGCAAGGGGGCGGAGGCGGTCGGGAGACAGGCTGCATGGGACTCTCCTTGAACGGCTTGATCCTGGAGACGTGAAAGGTGGGAT
>NW_024642225.1:0-426 GCF_008729295.1 Plectropomus leopardus
ATAGGCATGTAAGATGACGGAGAAAGTTGTAGAAAACACTAAAAAAAACGATCTGCCGGCTGCCCGTTTGTGTACTTCCGGTTTTCTGACGTTAACTCAGAAATAAAACACGATTTCACAGCAGAATCACTTTAGAAGAGCAGTAAACAACAAACAAACAACTCAAAACAATTTACTGTCCTTAACATAAACTTTCCTCAGCACTTTTGAGTTTAGAGGCAAACCCCAAGGCTTTTGGCATCTGTGATAGATGCAGTGTCAAAAATGAGAGAGAGTC
Source organism: Plectropomus leopardus (assembly GCF_008729295.1). Lineage (NCBI taxonomy): Eukaryota > Metazoa > Chordata > Actinopteri > Perciformes > Serranidae > Plectropomus > Plectropomus leopardus. The sequence continues at coordinate 278 of NW_024642225.1, forward strand.
AATGTAAATTTGATGGAATGTCTGGTCTTCAAAATGTAGAACCTGCTGCCTTGCATGATTATGTCAGGGGTTATACCTTGATAAACTAAATAACTGAGAAGCAGATAACCGTCAAAACCTTTGGCATTGTGAGTGATGAAAACATATTT
>NW_024642226.1:0-587 GCF_008729295.1 Plectropomus leopardus
GCATGGGTGAAAGTGAAATTGCACTTATGGTATTAAGCTGTACAAGTGGAGTCAGTTATTGTTGTGTGTGGTCTACTGGGAGCAGTGCTGGTTGTACAGTCTGACTGCAGCAGGGAGTAAGGACCTGCGGTAACGCTCCTTCACACACTTGGGGTGAAGCAGTCTGTCACTGAAGGAGCTTTCCAGTGCAGTCAGGGTGTCATGCATGGGATGGGAGTCGTTCTCCAGCATGGATGACAGCTTAGCCATCATCCTCCTTTCTCCCACCACCTGCACTGAGTCTAAGGGGCACCCCAGGACAGAGCTGGCCTTCTTGATAAGTTTGTCAAGTCTCTTCCTCTCAGCAGTCGTGATGCTGCTGCTCCAGCAGACCACTCCATAGTAAATGGCTGATGCCACTACAGAGTCAAAGAAGGGGTCCACAGGAGTGCCCCCTGTACCCCAAAGGACCTGAGTCCCCTCAGCAGGTATAGTCTGCTCTGACCCTTTTTGTAAAGTGACGTTGTGTTGATTGACCAGTCCAGTTTATTGTTCAGGTGAACACCCAGGTACTTGTAAGAGTCCACTATCTCAATGTCCATTCCCTG
>NW_024642228.1:0-965 GCF_008729295.1 Plectropomus leopardus
ATGTTTACTGACTTCACACAAACTCAAACTGAAAATGATCCAACTCAAGTCAACTCACTAAAAATATGAATACATTTTTTACAGATATTTTCATCATTTGTTTTGATATTCAAAATACAACATTACAAACAGTTACATATAAAACCCACACATACAAACAAACCAACAAACAGTGCTGCTCAGCAGAAAAGAACTTTGAAAATCCCTGCTGAATAACATCTAATCACTTCATCTCCTCACAGATTTATTTACTATACAAAGGCTCTTATTAATATACCAGACAGATTTACATTGATATATTGCAAAAATGGTTGCCATGTTTTATAAAAAACTATTTTTTTCACAATGTCCCCACCGTATATCCCCACCTTACTGTGGTGGAGGGGTTTGCGTGCCCTATGTGATCCTGGGAGCTGTGTTGTCCAGGGCTTCTAGCCCCTGGTAGGGTCTCCCAAGGCAAGGTGGTCCCGGAGGAGGGGCCAGACTTAGATTGTTTCAGAGAAGACCATGATGAAATGGCATTCTTGGGATGTGGGTACCTCGCCCAGTATGGGGTCATAGCAGACAGGTTTACATCGACAGAGCTGGTGCGGGAGGTGGAGCGGTACCAACTAGATATAGTTGGGCTCACCTCCACGCACAGCTCTAGTTCTGGGACCATACCACTGGAGAGGGGCTGGACTCTCACCTTTTCCGAAGTTGCCGAGGGTGAGAAGCGCCGGGCGGGTGTGGGGATACTCATGAGCCCCCGGCTATAATTTAATTGTTATTTACAACATCTATTGCATGTCTGTCCATCCTGGAAGAGGGATCCCTCCTCAGTCGCTCCTCCTGAGGTTTCTACCATTTTTTTCCCCCCATTTGTGATAATGAGCTTTAGAAATAAAATTGAATTGAATTAAGTGCTGCTGAAAATCAGAATGTCATCCGCATATAATTTCATTTTATGTGATTTAAATCCTTTT
>NW_024642229.1:0-406 GCF_008729295.1 Plectropomus leopardus
ATAATTACATGTTCGAACTTTATCTTTTAAAGCAAGTCAAGTCAGTTTTATTTATAGAGCCATTATCACAAAACACAGTTTGCCTCAGAGGGCTTTACAGTGTACGACATCCCTCTGCCCTCAGACCCTCACATCACCTGAAACTCCAGAAAGAAAACCCTGAAAACCCTGAAAAAACAGAAAAAAAAGAGGAAGAAACCTCAGGAAGAGCGGTAGAGGATAGTGAGGGATCCCTCTTCCAGGACGGACAGACGAGCAATAGATGTCGTAAATAGCAAATGAAATACAATCATGGCAAAAAAGGAAAGAGAAAGAGAGAGAGGGAGAGAGGCACAGCAATAATAGAAACAGATGTCATATTACAATAACGATAGTTGTGAAATTATCAAATGCACTCTATGATGAT
>NW_024642230.1:0-375 GCF_008729295.1 Plectropomus leopardus
GAGGGTCTGCTGGGAACGTCTGGCAGAGTCTCCCGTCAGAAGGAACTACAACTCCCACCTCCGGAAGAGCTTCGACCATGTCCCGGGGGAGGCTGGGGACATTGAGTCCAAGTGGGCCGTGTTCCGTGCCTCCATTGCTGAGGCGGCCGACCGCTGCTGTGGCCGTAAGGTGGTTGGTGCCTGTCGGGGCGGCAATACCCGAACCCGCTGGTGGACACCGGCGGTAAGGGGTGCCGTCAAGCTGAAGAAGGAGTCCTATCGGGCCTTCTTGGCCTGTGGGACTCCGGAGGCAGCAGACAGGTATCGACAGGCCAAGCGGAGGGGGGCGGCGGAGTGCGGCGGCGGCGGTCGCCGAGGCGAAAACCCGGGCATGGG
>NW_024642232.1:0-434 GCF_008729295.1 Plectropomus leopardus
ATGGGTTTCAATGGAGCATTTTTTGACCTGAACAGTCTGAATGTAACTATTTAGTTTCCAAAGTGTATTTTAGACTTATTGTAGGAGCTGAGCTGCAAATTCACTGATTACACTCAAATACACAATCTGGACTACATTTAGGACACATGCATCAACACACACACAGTTATCACAACAGGAAGAAGAAAAGAGACTAAAATGAGACAAACACTAAAGGGTTAAATGATCAACAACATTTCTCTGTAACGTCTCTGTATGTGTTTCCTGCAGACGTCCTCCCTCCCTCCACTGTGGACCAGGAGGACCCAGAGCCCCCACACATTAAAGAGGATCAGGAGGACCCAGAGCCCCCACACATTAAAGAGGACCAGGAGGACCCAGAGCCCCCACACATTAAAGAGGACCAGGAGGACCCAGAGCCCCCACACATTAAA
>NW_024642233.1:0-423 GCF_008729295.1 Plectropomus leopardus
GTTCATAGTATAGCCTGTTGAAAAAATGGTCTAAAAAGTCAATATTTTGAATGTTTAAAACCAACGTTTAGTTCGGAGAAAAACGCCATACTATAGCTCAGGGAAAAATTCTCAAAAAAGTGATCTTTCGAAATGCTGAAAAAAGTCATAGAACAGCATATTCGGGCTGTTTATAGTTTAATCTGTTGAAAAAATGGTCTAAAAAGTCAATATTTTGAGTGTTTTAGGCGAAAGTTTAGTATGGAGAAAAACGCCATACTATAGCTCAGGGAAAATTGGTCAAAAAAGTCATTCTTCGAAACGATGAAAAAAGTCATAGAACAGCATGTTCGGACTGTGTATAGTATAGCCTGTTGAAAAAATGGTCTAAAAAGTCAATATTTTGAGTGTTTTAGGCCAAAGTTTAGTATGGAGAAAAACGTC
>NW_024642234.1:0-407 GCF_008729295.1 Plectropomus leopardus
TTTGACAATAAAAAATAATGCATTTGGAAGGGTTTTTAGCAGGGCCAATTTACGATTGTTTCACTCTGATATGAAATTAGCAACAGAGAATTTTACATTTTCCCCACCCTGTAAAAAACTTCTTGATAAATTAAATTCTTATAATTTAAAACAATCATTTGACCACAAAATGTCTCATGGAAGTGTATAGGTTAAAATTTATATTTCAGTCTTACTTTGGCAGTATCTCATGAGAACCACTGGATGGAGACAGAGACCAGGACTTGAAAAAGTCCATCAACTCAGGCTGAAGAGGGATTCTTAAAGGAATTACCTGGAACACAGAAGACAAATTAAAATTAGGGAAAATGATGAAAAAATGGAAAAAAAAAGAAGAAATTTGAATGAATTTTTACTGAAGATATCCG
>NW_024642235.1:0-221 GCF_008729295.1 Plectropomus leopardus
TTTTATTGTCAAATTAAAAAAGTGAAAGAGAATCGAAATAGGCCTTTCTCAGCAAAAGACATGTAAAGTCAAAATCTGCTCATAATCCTCACTGTATCACAGTTATTGACCAAAGAACACCTTTTCCATCATATTAATCCCTTTTCATGTTTCTTGCATAGAAATGTGTTTCTAAGTCACTGTGGGCAAAAGAGGCAGCTTTGATGAAAAATGCACTCAAA
>NW_024642236.1:0-584 GCF_008729295.1 Plectropomus leopardus
TGGACACATGCACATTCATCTTCATATATAACATCCTTGCTTACACATTGAAACACAGAGGGACCTCATACAAAATGTAGCGACACTCTCACTCCCGCAGCCTGCCTCATCATATTGACCAGATGCCTCTTTAGGTCGTGTGGTCATTAACAACAGACATTATATACTATCAACATCAAAAACACCAACAACATAAAAATTTGACATACATCTATATTGCCCTAATCTGAGACGCTAAGGGTAATAAATATCCTGACTTAGCCAAAGGGGCACTGTTTTGAGTCATTTGTGTTCATGAAAAACTTTCATAGTGAGAGCTGCTGAGATCACGCTTCCTGTGACTCCGCTGATCCTGTCTTGATGCCCATAAGTGACACCTGCCATATGCTACTATGTCTTTTTTTAGGACGCATATCATGCCTCTCTTCTCATACTTCCCAACTGAGCTAAAGACTGTGATGCAGTTGAGCCTCTCTGAGTCATTTAAAAGGATCCAATTTTTTTTTCCTGTCTCTTTTTATTTTCACATGATTTTTTTGAATACTCAAGTGTGAGAGAGTGCTGAATCCTAATGTTTGTTTTTT
>NW_024642237.1:0-374 GCF_008729295.1 Plectropomus leopardus
CACGCACGCACGCACGCACACACACACACACACACTATAAAATATAATGAAATGAAACTTACCTCTTCCACAGAGATAGGAAGAATCACTCGACTGTAAGAGAAGGGAGAAGGAGTTAAGTTATTAAAAAAATTCATACAGTAGCGGAGTGATCCATAGGCAGTTTTATTTCAGTAGAAAAAAAAGAGTTCCTACATGAATATGCTCACAACACTGTCTTTGGATTATCTTGAGTAACAGGATCATTACTTATGTACAGAGACATTGCTGTTGAGTTTTTCAGATGTTTTTTTTTTCCACTTTGAGCACCACAAGCGGATTGCCATCTAGTTCCATTATATTGGAGGGAAGGCAGACATCTCTATGGCCGATAT
>NW_024642238.1:0-1951 GCF_008729295.1 Plectropomus leopardus
GTGATTTTGATCCATTGAGTGTATAATCTTTTGGACAGGTGTACTGTACAACTTCTCCATAGTTATAGTGCTCTTTGATTGGACTGAATGTGGCATTCCCTCCAGGTGGCAGATAACAAGTCACCACTGCAAAACAAAAGTGACATCTATTAGAATAGAAAACAGACACTGAGATTTGACTTTGTCGTGTTTCTTGTACTATCACGGAGAGATTACCAACCTTCACATGAAGGCATGTTGCCCTTCCACCCTTGGACTGCACAGATGACTGGATTTCTACTAACCAATGTGTGACTAATTAGGGAATTAAAAAACAAACTAGAATTACAGCATTGCCTCTTACCTTTTGGATATAAAATGTCATCACTTCATCAATATATCTAATATATATTTAATATATACATATAAAAAGGGATTCTCTTAACATGAACAATCAGAGTTGTCAGTGTATTACTAACCCTTCATTGCAGATCACCACCAGTTTAGCACCAAACTCTGTGCCTTCAGGGTAGTCCACAACTCCATTTAACACTTGTTCAGCAGCACCACAGTTTTTCTCTGAGAAAAAAAAAGAAAACATCATTTGGGTTAAATTCTTCCTTTAAAAAATGACTGGGTATCATTATGCACAAATGATTCAACAGACTGTTCATAAAATATTATAAGTTACTCATCTATTGATCCAGCATTTATATGTTGATAAGACATTATTTACTACATGGATCAAAAAAGAGCAGTTTACCTTGTTTAAACTGGCTGTGAAATATTGTAGCTAATACAAATTTTTAATGTAAAAATAAGATTCTAATATTTACTATTGCATGTCAGCCTCAAAGGACTCCAACTGCCAGCAGAACAAGTTATGGATGGAGACCCTCCTGCAGATTCGTAGCCAACCTCACAGACAAAAGTAACTTTGGTCCCATCTGGAAAAGTTTGTAAAAGAATGTGATTGTCCCCCAAAACCATGTTGTCTCCTCCTTCGGGTCTGGAGCAGCTTTGAGCTACAATGAAAAATAAAACAAGGAAAAGATGAACCCAACAAGTGCAGACAAGATAGTGTAAAACCACACACCAGCTTGAGTATAACAACACATGCAGTATGAGACAAGCTTATCCACTCTGGCTCTCACCTTGAGTTCTTACGAAAAGGCCGAGACTGCTCAGCAGGAGGAGGGAAGTGAGACCCATGATGAGATAAGTCTGATGAAGTCACTGATGTTTCTGGCAAAGACGAACATTAATGTCAGCAAGACAATCTGAATAACAACTCGATAATGTGGGCTGAACTCGTGCTGATTTAATTCAGGCAGAGCTGTCTCCATAGAGGACCTTAAATTACAGTCATAAAAGCACGGTTGGATTACTAAATGGGCCTATCAGCTGTCCTAAGGAGTCCCTGAGCCTTCACTTGTAAAATGTCACTCAAATGAACACGTACTGATTAGGAGGAAGCTCAAAATGACCACAAACAGATGTACGAGAACTGCAAAGAGATAAAGTCACTACAAAACGGGCAAAACACCTACAAAGATACACTTAATCACTATAAAGACACACAAAAAACACTAGGAGACACAAAATTACTACAGAGCAACCAAAACGACTAAAAAAAAGACATCAAATTAAGTCAGAGGCAGAAAAATTACCTCCTACACTCAAATGCCAACAACTGACATAAAATGATCACAGAGACACACAAAATAACTAACAATGGACACAAAACAAGCATAAGGAGACACAACATGACAACAAAGCCACACAAAACAAACAAAAATGAGATTCAAAAGCATCTCAGTACTACACAAAATTACATCAAAGACAACCAAGACGAAAAAATGACACAAAACCACAAGGAGACACAAAATGATAACAAAGTCACACTAAACAACCAAAAAGGAGACACAAATTACCTCAGTAAGACACAAAATTACATCAAAGACAACCAAAA
>NW_024642239.1:0-6109 GCF_008729295.1 Plectropomus leopardus
TACTATAGCCTTGCCTTTTCGGTCATTTTTTGGACGTGCAGTATTTGGGTGTTTTTGGCTGTTTCTGGAAGTATTTTTGCTATGGCATTTCTTAGCACACTATTTTATGCTGTTTTGAGGTGTTTTAACCTGTTTTTGGGACGTGTCATATTTTGACATTTTTCCATACTATAGCCTTGCCTTTTGTGTCATTTTTTGGACGTCCTACTTCATGGTGTTTTTGAATGTTTGTGAAAGTATTTTCTCTATGGCGTGTCTTAGCACACTATTTTATGCTGTTTTGAGGTGTTTTAATCTGTTTTTGGGACGTGTCATATTTTGACATTTTTCCATACTATAACCTTGCCTTTTCGGTCATTTTTTGTATGTGCAGTATTTGGGGTTTTTTTCCATTTTTGAAAGTTTCTTTGCTATTGCGTGTCTTAGCACGCTATTGTATGCTGTTTTGAGGTGTTTTAAGCTGTTTTTGGGACATGTCATATTTTGACATTTTCCCATACTATAGCCTTGCCTTTTCAGTAATTTTTTGGGCGTGCAATATTTTGGTGTTTTTGGCCGTTTTTGAAAGTTTCTTTGCTATGGCGTGTCTTAGCACGTTATTTTATTCTGTTTTGAGGTGTTTTCAGCTGTTTTTGGGACATGTCATATTTTGACATTTTTCCATACTATAGCCTTGCCTTTTCGGTCATTTTTTGGATTTGCAGTTTTTGGGTGTTTTTATGCTGTTTTGAGGTGTGTTAAGCTGTTTTTGGGACGTGTCATATTTTGACATTTTTCCATACTATAACCTTGCCTTTTCGGTCATTTTTTGTATGTGCAGTTTTTGGGTGTTTTTTGCCATTTTTGAAAGTTTCTTTGCTATGGCATTTCTTAGCACGCTATTTTATGCTGTTTTGAGGTGTTTTAAGCTGTGTGTGGGACATGTCATATTTTGACATTTTCCCATACTATAGCCTTGCCTTTTCGGTCATTTTTTGGACGTGCAGTATTTGGGTGTTTTTGGCTGTTTTTTAAAGTTTCTTTGTTATGGCTTGTCTTAGCACGCTATTTTATGCTGTTTTGAGGTGTTTTAACCTGTTTTTGGGACAAATGATATTTTGAAATTTTTCCATACTATAGCCTTGCCTTTTCGGTCATTTTTTTGGACGTCCTTCTTCATGGTGTTTTTGAATGTTTCTGAAAGTATTTTTGCTATGGCATTTCTTAGCACGCTATTTTATGATTTAGATTTTTTGCTTTGGCGTGTCTGGAAACTATTTTTTATGCTGTTTTGAGGTGTTTTAAGCTGTGTGTGGGACATGTCATATTTTGACATTTTCCCATACTATAGCCTTGCCTTTTCGGTCATTTTTTGTATGTGCAGTATTTGGGTTTTTTTTCCATTTTTGAAAGTTTCTTTGCTATTGCGTGTCTTAGCACGCTATTGTATGCTGTTTTGAGGTGTTTTAAGCTGTTTTTGGGACATGTCATATTTTGACATTTTTCCATACTATAGCCTTGCCTTTTCGGTCATTTTCTGGATTTGCAGTATTTGGGTGTTTTTGGCTGTTTTTGAAAGACTTTTTGCTGGGCGTGTCCGGAAACTATTTTTTTATGCTGTTTTGAGGTGTTTTAAGCCGTGTTTGGGAGTGTCATATTTTGACATTTTTCCATACTATAGCCTTGCCTTTTCGGTCATTTTTTGGGCGTGCAGTATTTTGGTGTTTTTGAATGTTTCTGAAAGTATTTTTGCTATGGCGTGTCTTAGCACGCTATTTTATGCTGTTTTGAGGTGTTGTAACCTGTTTTAGGGACATGTCATATTTTGACATTTTTCCATACTATAGCCTTGCCTTTTTGGTCATTTTTTGGACGTCCTACTTCATGGTGTTTTTGAATGTTTGTGAAAGTATTTTTGCTATGGCGTGTCTTAGCACACTATTTTATGCTGTTTTGAGGTGTTTTAAGCTGTTTTTGGGACGTGTCATATTTTGACATTTTTCCATACTATAACCTTGCCTTTTCGGTCATTTTTTGTATGTGCAGTTTTTGGGTGTTTTTTGCCATTTTTGAAAGTTTCTTTGCTATTGCATGTCTTAACACGCTATTGTATGCTGTTTTGAGGTGTTTTAAGCTGTTTTTGGGACATGTCATATTTAGACATTTTTCCATACTATAGCCTTGTCACTTTACTGTTATGTGGATTGTGCAGTATTTGGGTGTTTTTGGCCGTTTTTGAAAGATTTTTTGCTTTGGCGTGTCTGGAAACTATTTTTTATGCTGTTTTGAGGTGTTTTAAGCTGTTTTTGGGACATATCATATTTTGACATTTTTCCATACTATAGTCTTGCCTTTTTGGTCATTTTTTGGACGTCCTACTTCATGGTGTTTTTGAATGGTTGTGAAAGTATTTTTTACTATGGTGTGTCTTAGCTCGCTATTTTATGCTTTTTTGAGGTGTTTTGATCCATTTTTGGGACATGTCATATTTTGACATTTTTCCATACTATAGCCTTGCCTTCTCGTTCATTTTTTGGACATCCTACTTTTTGGTGTTTTTTTAATGTTTCTGGAAGTTTCTTTGCTACAGCATGTCTTAGTACGCTATTGTATGCTGTTTTAGGTGTTTTCAACCTGTTTTTGGGACACGTCATATTTTGACATTTTCCATACTATAGCCTTGCCTTTTCGTTCATTTTTTGGACGTGCAGTATTGGGTGTTTTTGGCTGTTTTTGAAAGATTTTTTGCTATGGCGTGTCCAGAAACTATTTTTTATGCTGTTTTGAGGTGTTTTCAGCTGTTTTTGGGACATGTCATATTTTGACATTTTCCATACTATAGCCTTGCCTTTTTCGGTCATTTTTTGGATTTGCAGTATTTTGGTGTTTTTGAATGTTTGTGAAAGTATTTTTGCTATGGCGTGTCTTAGCAGGCTATTTTATGCTTTTTTGAGGTGTTTTAATCGTTTTTGGGACATGTCATATTTTGAAATTTTTCCATACTATAGCTTTGCCTTTTTGGTCATTTTTTGGACGTCCTACTTCATGGTGTTTTTGAATGTTTTTGAATGTTTCTGAAAGTTTGTTTTGCTATGGTGTGTCTTAGCACGCTATTTTATGCTGTTTTGAGATGTTTTAACCTGTTTTTGGGACAAATGATATTTTGAAATTTTTCCATACTATAACCTTGCCTTTTCGGTCATTTTTTGTATGTGCAGTTTTTGGGTGTTTTTGGCCATTTTTGAAAGTTTCTTTGCTATTGCGTGTCTCAGCACGCTATTGTATGCTGTTTTGAGGTGTTTTCAACCTGTTCTTCGGACATGTCATATTTTGAAATTTTTCCATATTATAGCCTTGCCTTTTTGGACATTTTTTGGACGTCCTACTTCATGGTGTTTTTGAATGTTTCTGAGAGGTTTTTTTGCTATGGCGTGTCTTAGCACGCTATTTCATGCTGTTTTGAGGTGTTTTAAGCTGTTTTTGGGACATGTCATATTTTGACAATTTTCCATAATATAGCTTTGCCTTTTCAGTCATTTTTTGGACATCCCACTTCGGGGTGTTTTTTTATGTGTTTCTGGAAGTTTCTTTGCTACAGCATGTCTTAGCACGGTATTTTATGCTCTTTTGAGGTGTTTTAAGCCATTTTTTGGGACATGTCATATTTTGACATTTTTCCATACTATAGCCTTGCCTTTTGTGTCATCTTTTTGGACGTCCTACTTTATGGTATTTTTGAATGTTTCTGAAAGTTTCTTTGCTACAGCATGTCTTAGCACGCTATTTTATGCTGTTTTGAGGGGTTTTAAACTGTTTTTTTGGGAAAAAATAAAACGTGTCATATTTTGACATTTTTCCATACAATAGCCTTGCCTTTTCCTTTCAATTTTTGGACGTGCAGTATTTGGGTGTTTTTGGACGTTTTTAAAGTTGTTTCCTGCTATGGCGTGTCTTAGCACGCTATTTTATGCTGTTTTGAGATGTTTTAACCTGTTTTTGGGACAAATGATATTTTGAAATTTTTCCATACTATAAGCCTTGCCTTTTTGGTCATTTTTTGGACGTCCTACTTCATGGTGTTTTTTAATGTTTCTGGAAGGTTTTTTTTGCTATGGTGTGTCTTAGCACGCTATTGTATGCTGTTTTGAGGTGTTTTCAACCTGTTTTTCGGACATGTCATATTTTGACATTTTTCCATATTATAGTCTTGCCTTTTCATTCATTTTTTATTTTTTGGACGTGCAGTATTTGGGTGTTTTTGGCCGTTTTTGAAAGATTTTTTGCTTTGGCGTGTCTGGAAACTATTTTTTATGCTGTTTTGAGGTGTTTTAAGCTGTTTTTGGGACATATCATATTTTGACATTTTTCCATACTATAGTCTTGCCTTTTTGGTCATTTTTTGGACGTCCTACTTCATGGTGTTTTTGAATGGTTGTGAAAGTATTTTTACTATGGTGTGTCTTAGCTCGCTATTTTATGCTTTTTTGAGGTGTTTTGATCCATTTTTGGGACATGTCATATTTTGACATTTTTCCATACTATAGCCTTGCCTTCTCGTTCATTTTTTGGACATCCTACTTTTTGGTGTTTTTTAATGTTTCTGGAAGTTTCTTTGCTACAGCATGTCTTAGTACGCTATTGTATGCTGTTTTAGGTGTTTTCAACCTGTTTTTGGGACACGTCATATTTTGACATTTTTCCATACTATAGCCTTGCCTTTTCGGTCATTTATTGGACGTGCAGTATTTTGGTGTTTTTGGCCGTTTTTTTAAAGTTTTTTTGCTATGGTGTGTCTTAGCACGCTATTTTATGCTGCTTTGAGGTGTTTTACACACCTCATTTTTCCATACTATAGCCTTGCCTTCTCATTCATTATTTGGACATCCTTCTTTTTGGTGTTTTTTAATGTTTCTGGAAGTTTCTTTGCTACAGCATGTCTTAGCATGCTATTGTATGCTGTTTTAAGGTGTTTTCAATCTGTTTTTGGGACGTGTCATATTTTGACATTTTTCCATACTATAGCCTTGCCATTTTGGTCATTTTTTTGACATGCATTATTAATGTGTTTTGGGACGTTTTTGCAACATTCTCTGCTCTGGTGTATCTATGCACGCTATTTTATGCGGTTCTGAGGTGTTTTCAGCTGTTTTTGGGACACGTCATATTATGACAGTTTTGCCATACTATAGCCTTGCTATTTGGGTCAGTATTTCAACATGTCATATTGTTGTTGTTGTTGTTGTCGTCTGTTTTTACAACATACTATGCCATAGCGTGTCTCAGAATGTTTTTTTTAATTGTTTTTTCAGCTTTTTTAGCTGTTTTTCAGACGTCATTTTTGGAAATTTTTCGCCTACTATAGCCTTGCTTTTTGTGCCATTTTTTCAACATGCCATATTTTTGTGTATTTGGCCATTTTTGCAACATTCTATGCTAGGGCATGTCTCAGCAGGCAAGTTAATGTGGTATTCAGCTGTTTTCAGCTGTTTTTGGGACATGTCAGTTTTTCTAATTTTTTTGCCATACTGTAGACTGCTTTTTGAGTCATATTTTCAACCTGCCATATTAAGGTATTTTTATTTGGGTTTTTTTTTTTTTTTTTTTTAACATTTTATGCCTTGGTATAGCATGTTCTCAAAAACGACCCAAAAATGTCTTAGTTTAGTATGTCGTCAAAAATGACCTAAAAACCGCATGATATAGTATGTCATCCAAAATCATGCAAAATATGTCATACTATAGTATGTCATGGAAAATCATGAAAAAGAACGTCATAATATAGTATGTCATGAAAATTCAAGAAGGAGAAGTCACTATATAATAATTTATCAAAATAACATGAAAAAGGTCATAGTGTAGCAGTTCGTCAAATATCCCGAAACTACTTCATAGTATAACATGTCGACAAAAAAACAAAGACATAGTCATAGTCATAGTCATAGTTTGTCAATGAAAATCATTCTAATTGGAATTGCATAGTATGTCAACAAAATGTCATTTTATAGTATGTTATATATCGGTTACAGTATAGCAATAACTATACAGTATAGCAAAAACACATAAAAATGTTTTAGTATAATGTGCTAAAAATTGTTTGTATCTTCTGTCATATGTCATGTTCACAACTTAA
>NW_024642240.1:0-507 GCF_008729295.1 Plectropomus leopardus
TTTTCCTTGTTTTATTTTGCTCTTTCATTTTAATTATTTTTTTAACAGAATTTCAGGCCATTATAACGTTTCAGAATTATTATAATTTTTTAAATTCAAAATTATTATGGCCATTATTATGTTACAGAATTATTATAATTTTTAAAATTCAAAATTTATTTATTCTTTTTTTTTTTTTTTTTTTTTTTTTTTTTTTTATCTTTTTTTTATTTTTTGCTAATTTCTTCCAAATTTTGGGTAATTTTTTCTTTCACTGCCGGCTTCCGATGTTTTGAAAGGAATCAAGTGAATGTTCAAGGGAAAAACTATATTTAAAATGAACGTTTTTACATGATCATGGGGCACTGGGACACCCAGTGGTTCAGTTAGTGGAGCGGGTGCCCCATGTGCGGAGGCTGGGTCCTTGCCGCAGCGGCCGCAGGTTCGGTTCCAGTCTTGGCCCTTTACTGCATGTCATCCTCTTTCTCTCTGCCCCTTTCATACTTGAACTGTCCTATCTGAATAAAA
>NW_024642241.1:0-234 GCF_008729295.1 Plectropomus leopardus
TAGTATAGTATGTCGAAAATGTCAAATTTTAACACGTTTTAAAAAATAGTAAAAAACACGTATTATAGCTTGTAGAGACGCATCATAGTATACAAAGTTGAAATAAAAGCCAAAAAACGCCAAAAAAAAGTCATAATTTAGCATGGTGAAAAAATGGCAAAAGACACCATAGTATAGTATGTCGAAAATGTCAAATTTTAACACGTTTTAAAAATGGCTAAAAAACACGTATTA
>NW_024642242.1:0-596 GCF_008729295.1 Plectropomus leopardus
GCATGTTGAAAAAATGGCAAAAAACACCATAGTATAGTATGTCGAAAATGTCAAATTTTGAGGTGTCATAAAAATAGCTGGAAACCACGTATCATAACTTGTAAAGATGCGACATAGTATACAAATCAGAAATTAAAGCCAAAAAAGACCAAAAAGTCATAATTTTGTATATTGAAAAAATGGCAAAAAACACCATAGTATTGTATGTTGAAAATGTCAAATTTTGATACGTCATAAAAACAGCTAAAGACCACGTATCACAGCTTGTAGAGACGTGTCATAGTACACAAAGAGGAAATGAAAGCCAAAAAAGGCCAAGAACGCCATAATTTAGCATGTTGAAAAAATGGCAAAAAACGCCATAGTATAGTATGTCGAAAATGTCAAATTTTAACACGTTTTAAAAAATGGCTAAAAAACACGTATTATAGCTTGTAGAGACGCATCATAGTATACAAAGTTGAAATAAAAGCCAAAAAACGCCAAAAAAGTCATAATTTAGCATGGTGAAAAAATGGCAAAAAACGCCATAGTATAGTATGTCGAAAATGTCAAATTTTGACATGTCATAAAAATGGCTAAAAGCCACCTATTAT
>NW_024642243.1:0-220 GCF_008729295.1 Plectropomus leopardus
TGAAAAAAGGTCAAAAAAGTGATCTTTCGAAACGCTGAAAAAAGTCAAGGAACAGCATGTTTGGGCATTTTATAGTGTAATTTGTTGAAAAAAAGGTCTAAAAAGTCAATATTTTGGGGGTTTCGGGCCAAAGTTTCGTATGGAGGAAGACGCCATACTATAGCTCAGGGAAGAATGTTCAAAAAAGCGATCTCTCCAAATACTAAAAAAAGTCATTGAA
>NW_024642244.1:0-239 GCF_008729295.1 Plectropomus leopardus
CTAATAGGGAACGTGAGCTGGGTTTAGACCGTCGTGAGACAGGTTAGCTTTACCCTACTGATGATGTGTTGTTGCAATAGTAATCCTGCTCAGTACGAGAGGAACCGCAGGTTCAGACATTTGGTGTATGTGGTTGGCTGAGGAGCCAATGGTGCGAAGCTACCATCTGTGGGATTATGACTGAACGCCTCTAAGTCAGAATCCCGCCTAGACGTAACGATACCATAGCGCCACGGATC
>NW_024642245.1:0-216 GCF_008729295.1 Plectropomus leopardus
ACTAATAGGGAACGTGAGCTGGGTTTAGACCGTCGTGAGACAGGTTATTTTTACCCTACTGATGATGTGTTGTTGCAATAGTAATCCTGCTCAGTACGAGAGGAACCCCAGGTTCAGACATTTGGTGTATGTGCTTGGCTGAGGAGCCAATGGTGCGAAGCTACCATCTGTGGGTTTATGACTGAACGCCTCTAAGTCAGAATCCCGCCTAGACGT
>NW_024642246.1:0-252 GCF_008729295.1 Plectropomus leopardus
GGACTCCCAGCCTCTCGCCCTCCTCCCATTCATCCGTCAACCCCCCCTCCTCCTCCTCCTCCTCCGCTGCCCTCTCACACATTCATTACATCGTCTCAAAATGATAAAACTGCAGGGAATATTGAGGTTTCTGGCCTGTGTGTCTGCTCGGAGGTGTACAGTCAAAACCTGCTTCATTTACATTTTGTCTGACAGATTACAGGTCAGGGACCGCAGCCAGGACTCTGTGTGTGTCTGTGTGTGTGTGTGTGT
>NW_024642247.1:0-392 GCF_008729295.1 Plectropomus leopardus
GTGTGCGTGCTCACTGGTTGCTCCCAGTATGATGATCAGGATCAGGATGACAGTCGCTGTCAGAGCAGGAAACAGCCAACGTCTGAACCTGGAGACTCCTGAGACAGAGACAGGAGGACGCTCTGACAGAGAGACAGAAAATGTTCGAGAAGTTAGAGATTAGAAGAATTTTAAAATAAAAGTTAAATATAAAGAAGAGCACAAGAAAAGCAAAAAGAAAAAAAAAACACAAATCATACGTTTTCACTGTAAATTGCAAAAAAGAAAAAAGAATATCACCCTTTAAAAACAAAACAAACATTTCCTATAAAACTCAGCCTCCCCTAAAAAATTTAAACAAATCACAAACAAAATTTAAGAACCAAAAATAAAAAAAAAATAATAAAAAGAAA
>NW_024642248.1:0-423 GCF_008729295.1 Plectropomus leopardus
GAACAATATGTATATATGCAGAGTTTGCAACAAAGATGTTGCTTAGCAACTGTTTTAAAGCTGTGGTGCTTCCTGACATTTTGACATTCGACTTGTTCTTGTATGTGAAATTCATCATGTTGTTGTTTTCGCCAGGACTCCTTGAAAAAGCAATTCAGAGTTTCAATGGGAATATTTCAGGTTCAATTAAAATAAAAAAAAAATGCTCTTCCTCTTCATGAGGACATCTTTCATAACAGGCCTTTTATTCTTCATTTTAGTTTCTACAGATTTGAATCGGCTCGTTGAATCAGGTGATTCAGACATGGATTTAGGAGGCTGTATTACTTAAACAAAATCTAGGAAAATTACTTAATTGTGAAAATAAAACATAAACGTTTTACACATTTATGAAAAGCTTCCTCAGGTAGCCATGCAGTATAG
>NW_024642249.1:0-210 GCF_008729295.1 Plectropomus leopardus
TGTGTGTGTGTGTGTGTTTGTGTGTGTGCTGGGATGTTCATTCGGGGTTGTTTAGGGTCATCTTACAGCGTACACACAAACACACACACACACACATACACACACACACATACAGAAACACAGACAATTACTTTGCCCACCTCAACAATTCTCCACCTAATGTTTCCTCTCCCCATCGCACTTCTCCTTTCCATCTCTCTCCCTCAATCT
>NW_024642250.1:0-3391 GCF_008729295.1 Plectropomus leopardus
ATACCTGTACGAGTCCTTCATACCTGTACGAGTCCTTCATACCTGTAGGAGTCCTTCATACCTGAACAAGTCCTTCATACAGTAACCTGAAGGAGTCCTTCATACCTGTACGAGTACCTCATACCTGTAGGAGTCCTTCATACCTGTACGAGTACCTCATACCTGTAGGAGTCCTTCATACCTGTATGCATCCTTCATACCTGTAGGAGTCCTTCATACCTGTAGGAGTCCTTCATACCTGTAGGAGTCCTTCATACCTGTAGGAGTCCTTCATACTGTAGGAGTCCTTCATACCTGTAGGAGTCCTTCATACAGTAACCTGTATGAAGTAACCTGTACAAAGGACTCATGCAGTAACTGCTACACGTATACGAGCGGCGGTTACAGTAATTCATACAAGTACTTCATGCTGTAACTTGTATCACAGCTCCATACCTGTTCGAGTGTACAAGTACTCCAGTCCTTCATCTCAGTCACCTCTATCAGCTGCCCAATTATGCAAAACAAACCTGCCTATCGCAGCTTTAATGTTTGTTTGAAGTAACGATTAAACCGTCCACTCAGAAAAAGATGTTTTACTGTACATGTCTGGAATTATTCTTTAACGCTTTTGTTGGTATCCTCAGGTCGGAGCGAGGCTCCATCGGCCGCCTGGTGTACGAACAGGAGCCGCCAGGAGTGGAGCGAGGAGGAGGAGAGAGGGAGAGGAGGGGCGGGGAAGGAGAGAGTGGCGAGGATGAGCGAGGAGGAGGAGGCGGAGGAATTGGCGATGCTGACTCCCTGCGGAGAGTCAGCCTCGCTGCTTCCTCCGCCTCCTCCTCCTCGCTCATCCTCCCCCCACCCTCCATCCTCCCCCACCACCCGCAGTACAGCCAGCCGCACATCATGCACATGCACCACGTGCACGGCGGCAGCCCTTACATCCAGCACGCTCACCACTTCGCACAGCACCACTACCACCACCTGCACCACCAACACCACCACGCCTACCCAGAACCCCCTTCTTCCCCGCTGCCTTCCCCCGTACCACCCCTCACGCCTCTCTCGCCCCTGCCGCCGCCGCTCACGCCCTCGCCGCTGTCCTCCTCCTCCTCCTCTGCGCTGCAGAACATGGAGGCGCAGCAGCACGCCCACCACGCCCACCTGCACCACCACCACCTGCTCTGCTCGGACGGAGACAACGAGAGCGTCAACTCCACCACCACCAACTCCAACGACGACACCACCGTCAACAACTGCAGCTCCGGCTCCTCGTCACGTGACAGCCTGCGGGAGCCAATCGGAGGAGCCACGCTGGGCAAACAGACCTATCAGAGAGAGAGCCGCCACAGCTGGGATTCCCCCGCCTTCAACAACGACGTGGTGCAGCGGCGGCAATATCGGATCGGACTCAACCTCTTCAACAAGTACGTGTGTCTGTGAACCGGACGACAATAATCCAGCAGCATCAGGCCCAGGTGTAGACTGCGTTCAGTGGCAGTAAGAGATGTTGGTGGATAATATGAGCCATTCTTTAGACACGTATGTGCAGCTGTTTCATGTTTTTATCCAAAGCTTTTAAAAAAAAACATGACAACGTAACGTGATACTCAATTTACGGGCCACACGCCATATCTGCCCTCACAACAATTTTGTAATTCACAATAAAAATAATATTTAGATATAAATAAATATATATAAAGATGGACGACCCCCGCTATGCTGAGGTGAGGTTAAAATAGCTGAGATGGGGGCACTGCCATCTTGGGAGGGTGATGTCACTGGAGTTGAAGTCTGCGCAGTAGTGAGCTCTGAAGAGGGAGAGTTCCTGCCAAAACACCAGTCTGACCAACCACGGCCAGTCCATTGAATGCGAGCGCCTTGATTGGCTGTCACAGCTGCCAATCATGATGGAAAATCTCCTTTTTGTATCATTAAATAGCTCGCTAAAACCGCACTTATCAAAAAAACAAACACTTGAACGAACATCGGGGGGTGAGAACTACCTTCAGAGACAGAAATCCTCTTTGGGAAAAGTTTTTTTTATTATTTATTTATTTTTATTTTGTGTATTCTTTAAGTTTTTAGTTTGACCTGTGTCCCATACACTAACATGGAGGGGCGGGCTTTATGACCTATACTGCAGACAGACACCAGGGGGCGATACAGAGCTGTCATGTTGTCCATCTTCATATAGTACAGTCTGTGGTTTAAACAGGCAACTTATTTCACTGTTATCACGGTCTTTAACCCTTTTAAACCTGGACCGACATCAGTTTTTCATGTTTCGCTGGACGCCTTTCACAGGTGTTTATACCTTTGAAACACAAGAAAATAGGTTTGTTTTCTTTTGTCGGATAAAAATCAGCGTGTAAGCCTTCTTATGAATCATCTTTTAAAGGACTCTGCACCGGAGAACAGAGCCTGAATGAAATAAAAGGGACAAAACAAGTGAAAGAATAGGACGTCAAATTAAAGAAAAACAAATGCGCGTCTTGTCTCTGCTGCAGGAAGCCAGAGAAGGGGATCCAGTACCTGATCGAGAGGGGCTTTGTGTCGGACACACCGGTGGGCATCGCCAGGTTCATCCTGGAGAGGAAAGGACTGAGCCGGCAGATGATCGGAGAGTTCCTCGGCAGCCGGCAGCAGTTCAACAAGGACGTCCTCGAGTGAGTGCAAGACATATTGTTTACTTTTTATTGTTTTTCTCAGTCTGTTTGTGTAAATATTTAAAGCTGAGTCTCTGCTGAATGTTTAACCCTCAGGGCTCACTTTAATATCACACACACTCATATCGCTCTGCGCTCAAAATGCACTTCTAAAAATCCAAAAATACATTACATTATTATTCTTTTCTGCTTTCATTAAGTTTATTTTTTTAACCAACATCAGTCCTAATCATAAATATTAAATATTGATTAATTTTCAGAAATGTAACCCTTGAAATGCCAGTTTTCTGTCATGATGCCACTATTTTTTTAGAAGAAAAAAAAGGAAGATTTATTTCCAATATATTACATGCAAGATTTTTTTCTTTTTTTGCTGCTGACAGTCTGGGATATGTCAGTGTGTGAGTGTAGCTGCTGACAGTCTGGGATATGTCAGTGTGTGAGTGTAGCTGCTGACAGTCTGGGATATGTCAGTGTGTGAGTGTAGCTGCTGACAGTCTGGGATATGTCAGTGATCAGCAGCTACATTGACTGTGACAGGTCACCTAGTGGAAATAGCATGTATTTCTTCCATATGCCAAATATGGTCAAAATGACCTCATCAGGTAGAAAATAGTCCAAATGACAAATTCAGAGTCAAAAGCCCAGAATGACACCCAGAAATAATACAAGTCCTGTTTTTCTGCTCTGATGGCTGTGGGATCAAAAATGTCAGTTTGAATGGGTTTCAATGGAGCATTTTT
>NW_024642251.1:0-268 GCF_008729295.1 Plectropomus leopardus
TGTCTGTGGTGTCTGACAACATGTAGGATAAAAAAAATCACCAAAAAATTGTAAAGAAAAAAGTTTTTTTTTTCATCGAATTCACGCAAGAATTTTATTTTACTTTTTAAAGATTATTTGTTGGGCTTTTATTGCCTTTAATGGACAGGACAGTTTAAGTGTGAAAGGGGGGAGAGAGAGAGGGGAGTCGAGACCCGAAGAAAACGAGAAAGAGAAGAGGAAACATGTCTTCCAAACCCACAGCCATGTTTTCTTTTAAAATCACCAG
>NW_024642252.1:0-315 GCF_008729295.1 Plectropomus leopardus
AAAAAAAATCACCAAAAATTTGTAAAGAAAAAAGTTTTTTTTTTCATCGAATTCACGCAAGAATTTTATTTTACTTTTTAAAGATTATTTGTTGGGCTTTTATTGCCTTTAATGGACAGGACAGTTTAAGTGTGAAAGGGGGGAGAGAGAGAGGGGAGTCGAGACCCGAAGAAAACGAGAAAGAGAAGAGGAAACATGTCTTCCAAACCCACAGCCATGTTTTCTTTTAAAATCACCAGAATTGTTTTTTCAGGGATTTTTCTTTCTTTAAAAATTGCCTTAAAAACTTTAAAGACGAAAAAGGCCAATAATTTT
>NW_024642253.1:0-313 GCF_008729295.1 Plectropomus leopardus
TGTGTGTGTGTATCTCAGAGAGACAGCGCACTCCAGTGGAGAGTTTGTTGCAGCTTTCATCAACATGTGAAACATCCTTAGTCGTGTGATCAGAAATTACTAATTAACTTATTAATAATTTTTATAAAACACACACAAAATTTTAGAGAAAAATAATTGCCAATTTTTCTTTTTTTAAAAAAAAAAGAAAAACAGAATCTTCAAAAAAAATTAAGACAAAAAATCACCAATTTTTGTCTTTAAAAATAGCAGCAGGATCACAGCATCAGCACAGCTTTCACCACGATCAGGCGCAGCCAGGATCCAGGAAAAC
>NW_024642254.1:0-518 GCF_008729295.1 Plectropomus leopardus
CAATTTGAGGTGTGGAGGAAATTTTCTGATATTTTATGCACCAAATTAATTTAAAAAATAATTTAAATTAAAATATCCAGTTGTTGATGTGACCTCTAAGCTTTTACGTCACGATCACATCCAAACAAAAATTCTCACCACTTTTTCTTCTCGTATTTGTCCTGCAGGAACTCTTTGAACTTCTGCGAGTCCTTCATGTCGGAGCAGCCGTCCGTTTTTGGGTCAAAGACACACAGCCAGGTCCTCCTCCCGACCTAAACACACACACACACACACACACACACACACACACACACACACACACACACACAGTTTACCAGATAACAATCTAAACTTGTGACGTTTTTGCAGGTCATGCAGCACCAGAAAAGGTTGGCGTCTGATTTACATTTAGAAACTCTCACAAACACATTTTCTCATCCGTGATTCACGTTGAGGGTTAAGAGTGCGGCAAATATTCCTGCGTATGAATCATGACGGGATGATGTGGAGAGAGAGCTGCATGGTACACACCTCTC
>NW_024642255.1:0-453 GCF_008729295.1 Plectropomus leopardus
AGGCCAAAGTTTAGTATGGAGAAAAACGCCATACTATAGCTCAGGAAAAAATGGTCAAAAAGTAATCTCTCCAAATACTGAAAAAAGTCACAGAACACCATGTTGAGGCTGTTTATAGTATAGTCTGTTGAAAAAATGGTCTACAAAGTCAATATTATGAGTGTTTTAGGCCAAAGTTTAGTATGGAGAAAAACGCCCAAAAAAACTAAAAATCAACTAAAAACTCAATATTTTGAGCATTTTAAGCCAAAGTTTAGTATGGAGAAAAATGCCATACTATAGCTCAGGAAAAAAAAGGTCAAAAAGTAATGTCTCCAAATACGGAAAAAAGTCATAGAACAGCATGTTCGGGCTGTTTATAGTGTAATCTCTTGAAAAAATGGTCAACAAAGTCAATATTATGAGTGTTTTAGGCCAAAGTTTAGTATGGAGAAAAACGCCATACTATAGCTC
>NW_024642256.1:0-442 GCF_008729295.1 Plectropomus leopardus
GTGTGCGTGTGTTTGTGTGTGTGTGTGTGTGTGTGTGAGTGTGTGTGCGTGTGTGGACGCATGCGCACATTGTGGTCTTAGTTCCAAGAACACATTACATTATTCATTTGGCTGGCAGAGCGGAGGCCCTTATCCCCTCGCCCTCACACACCACAAACTCTCCGCTGCAGGCTCCAGCAGCAGCCAGTTTGCATGCCAGACCTGAACACCAGCGTGGATCTGCCCGAGGATTATCAGCTTATCAACACATGGAGACGAGACATTTGGGTGCACATATATGTGCTCTGTCCCCATAATATTCCCCAGCTTCTGGCCTGAAGTAAATGTAAATAAAAAACATTAATGAACTTATTATAAAGGCAACACCGACATCAAATATCACAAAAATTATGAATATATTCCTTAAAATGGCAAATTTTGGGGAAAAATTCAGGGTTTTTTT
>NW_024642257.1:0-271 GCF_008729295.1 Plectropomus leopardus
CACACACCAAGGAGGTAACACACACTAATACACACACTAATACACACACTAATACACACTCTAACATACACTCTAATACACACTCTAATATACACACTAATACACACTCTAATACACACACTAATACACATTCTAATACACATTCTAATACACACACTAATACAAACACTAATACACACTCTAATACACCCAGTAATACACACACTAATACACACTCTAATACGCACACTAATACACACTCTAATACACACTCTAATACGCACACTAATAC
>NW_024642258.1:0-219 GCF_008729295.1 Plectropomus leopardus
AGACTGTATAGTAAAGATGGACACAATGGCAGTTCCCTAAATGTGAAGCCAAAACACACCGCAAAGATCGCTACTGCGCAGACTCCAAATGACGTCACCAGAGCAAGATGGCAGCAGCTGTATCCGGGTTATTTTAGCTTAAATTTGCACAGTGGGGTTAAGTGGAGATGCGTCATCCATCTTTATGTACAGTCTATGTCACATACATGTACAATATCA
>NW_024642259.1:0-495 GCF_008729295.1 Plectropomus leopardus
GTGTGTTCAGTGTGTGTGTGTGTGTGTGTTCAGTGTGTGTGTGTGTGTGTGTGTTCAGTGTGTGTGTGTGTTCAGTGTGTGTGTGTGTGTGTGTGTTCAGTGTGTGTGTGTGTGTGTGTTTCAGATGCAAATATAAAGTGAAGTGGCAGCAGAGGAGGAAACATTCACACTTCAGCTGACAGTGAACTCTGCTGATTTATTTTTATTTAAAGCTGAAAAAGTTTTGAAGAAAAAGATTCAAACTGTCAGTTTGTTGAGTTTTACTTTTAAGAGTCGAAAAAAACAGAAACATGAAACTGTTTATCAGATCACAACCAACCCTGCAGACCTCGACTGATGATGATGATGGTGATGATGATGATGATGGTGATAACGGTGGTGATGATGATGATGGTGATGATGGTGACGATGGTGATGATGGTGATGATGATGATGATGGTGATGATGGTGGTGATGATGGTGATAATGGTGATGATGATGATGATGGTGATGATG
>NW_024642260.1:0-319 GCF_008729295.1 Plectropomus leopardus
ATCTGTTGAAAAAATGGTCTAAAACGTCAATATTTTGAGCGTTTTTTTCAACAGATTACACTATAAACAGCTCGAACATGCTGTTCTATGACTTTTTTCAGTATTTGGAGAGATTACTTTTTGACCATTTTTTCCTGAGCTATAGGATGACGTTTTTCTCCATACGAAACTTTGGCTTAAAATGCTCAAAATATTGAGTTTTTAGTTGATTTTTTCAACAGACTACAGTATAAACAGCATCAACATGCTGTTCAGTGACTTTTTTCAGCGTTTCAAAAGATCACTTTTTTGAACTTTTTTCCCTGAGCTATAGTATGGC
>NW_024642261.1:0-5132 GCF_008729295.1 Plectropomus leopardus
GTGTGTGTGTGTGTGTGTGTGTGTGTGTGTGTGTGTGTGTGTGTGTGTGTGTGTGTGTGGTAAAGTTGTAAATGGGAAGAACACATGACAATGGCACAAGACACACAGATGAATCAAACCGTCATGAGAACTGGTCTTACCTGCTAAACCATTCCTTGAAGCGGTCTTGCGAGTTTCCTAAATTGGCATCAGGGTCAAGCACATAAAACACCTGCCTTGCATCCACACCTTGCTTCAGGATGGACCGAGAGTCAGTCTAAAGAGGGAAAATAATTTACATAACAATGTTCATAACCACCAGTGAACTCAAGTGTCATGAAGTATCTGCACAACAGGCCGTGTCTCCACAGTCCTGGAGCTCAATCTGACCTCTTTCTGAATGCTCAGTCCAATCAGTGAGTGCAGAGACGGCATCCGGCTGACGGAGCGAGACTTCAGGATGGAGATGCTCTCCCACGGCAGCTTCTGAAGGTACTGCAAAGGAAACACAACACGAGGTGATGCCTCTACATCAGGGGTGTCCAAACCTTTCTAAGTGCGGGCCAGATTATGTAATGTGAAAATACTTTGGGGGAAAGCCGCTTCTCACATTAAATGATGATGCAAAAAAAAGTATAATCAAGAAAAACAACCTTTCAACTCTTAGTGAAAATGTGATCAACTTTACACCCCTCCCGAGAGCAGCAGTCCTCACTGTTCTTAACGGTGGCATGTCTGGTACGTGGCAGGAAATGTCTGGTAACTGTTGAGTTTGCTTGTTTACTGTCTGTTTATGAAAACACATTAGTTTCTACTTGATGGATGTCTGCAAGCTGTGTTACAGTCCTGCCGTTGTGAGGTGAAGGCAAAAATGCAAAGTGCTCATGCTTAATTCACCAATATTGTGTGGCAGGCAATATACTTTTAAAGTCAAATCAAGGGCCATTTAAAACTGGTCCGAGGGCCACGATTGGCCCTCTGGCCTGGACTTTGGACATGCCTGCTCTACATTTTAGAATGATCCTTCCTCAGACAGGACATGTTGTAACAGGAGCCATTTTCCACCTTCAGAAAGCACTTCTGTGTTTAAATGAGACTACAGGTAAATTCAGTATTTAACAGAGATGATGAAACCAACCTTGTCCAGGATGAGAACCACATGACCGCGGGGTTCGTCTCTGTCAGCGAGCTGGGATACTGCTGTGTGGAGAAGTTGGTAACACTCTGCGTCCCAC
The DNA here is from genome assembly GCF_008729295.1 of Plectropomus leopardus. Classification (NCBI taxonomy): domain Eukaryota; kingdom Metazoa; phylum Chordata; class Actinopteri; order Perciformes; family Serranidae; genus Plectropomus; species Plectropomus leopardus. The sequence goes on from NW_024642261.1 coordinate 1,215, forward strand.
TGTGGAGACACTCCCAGAGCAAATCTCTGCAGGTCTTCTTGGGAGAGCACAGGAGAGGCAGAAAGCACAGCCTGAAACACAGAAGGCACAGGTGTCAGCGGTTAGTTTTGTTTCGTTTCTTGTCTTGCTGCTTTCATGGTTTCCACACATTTTCATGGACAAAATGGAAAGATTTTACAAGACTCTTCAAGTACCCATAATAAAATTTCTGTTTTGGAAATGCTTCACTGTGTCTGCAGCACTTGCCGGCCTGGTTACTTTTCTACACAGTTTGCCGTACTGGACATCGCACGTCCTTTTATGCAACTATCAGATGCATATTAGAACTGTTAAGTCAACAGCTGACTTACACAAAATACATTTGCCATTATGTTTATTCCGTGGAAGGTTATCCCCAAAAGATTACTGTAACAATTAATTTTATTCACATAAAATTCCAAGCCAGTTCCATGACTCTTCCAGACCTGGAAAATGAGATTTTGAGATTTCATGACCTTCCCAGATTTTTCATGATGGTGGAAACCCTGTGCTTTTGAAACAAAGACAGAATGAAAGGTCAGATGCTAATGCTAAAGGTCATTGGAGCCAAAAAACCTACACACCTTCAACATTTCCTCACTGATTGTCACTCCCTTTGCAGACAAGGACTTGCAAAGGTGCTGAGCCTCTTTGGAGAGTGCAGGATCCAATGAAAGAGGTAAAAGAAGGCTCCTCCAGCAGCCCAGCAATGCCTCCATCTCCTTCAACAGGCGCTGAAAGAAAGATAGGAGGTCATTTAGAAAAAAAAATTGTTTCTGTGTCCTGTTAATTGGTCTACATGTCCTAGTGGAAGTGTCGCTTCATAACTTACCTCTACTCGAGAGTCGAGCGCCCTGCGGCCCTCCCACCACTTGGCTTTCTCAGAGACACAGCTCACGGCTTTCTGCTCCACCTGAATTCTGTCTATCTCCTGCACCAGCCAGCTGATGGGGTGCTGCACAACAGGGAGGCAAAGACAGAGGCAAAGACAGAGGCAAAGACAGAGACAAAGACAGAGGCAAAGACAGAGGCAAAGACAGAGGCAAAGACAGAGGCAAAGACAGAGGCAAAGACAGAGACAAAGACAGAGGCAAAGACAGAGGCAAAGACAGAGGCAAAGACAGAGGCAAAGACAGAGGCAAAGTTAGAACCTGGGATGTAAATTTTTGTCTGTTTTTTTAAAGTAGGGCTGTATGAGATACTTAAACCAGGGTTCCCAAACATTTTTATGGATAAAATTCAAGACCTTTTCCATGACTTTAAGGACAAAATGTTATTTTTTTCCTTTTCCTCCCTGGCCATTTTTTAACATACCACATTCATATTCTATTGATGTAATTTCAGATATTTGGCATACATGAAGGGTGAGATGGAAAGTGAGGAGAAAATAAACATCACACAGACGCATGTTAAAGCTACGTTATGTTCTTGTTCTAGTGTTATTTCGTGGAAGGTTATCCACAGAAGACTACTGTAACACATTCATTACAAATAACAAATTTCCATGATTTCTACAAAACTTAATATTTTTTACTAATTCCATGACATTTCCAGGCCTGGAAAATGTGACACGAGTAATGGCACAGAAGTTAAACAATGAACTGCTGTGGACAGGACCTAAACATATTTTAGTCACATAAAACATGTCCCAAAAAAAGCCCTATATGTAGAATATTCTCACTGCTCTACCTTTTCATTAGTTAGCAATTTCCCAAGGAGAAATGAACTGACAGTGAAACTTATCTATATATTAACTTCCAAAGTAACTGCTGCCACACACAGCAGTACATTGCTCAGCTTCTATGGCAGTATTTCTGTCTGCTTCTCCAAACTGGGGGTTTACTGACAACCATCTACTCTGTGTAATACACTGACCATAGACAATACAACCCCGCTTCAAAAAATTCAAACTATCTCTTTAAAATACTTCTTATACATAACAGTATTTTACTGCTCAGCAGTTTTTTGTTACAAAATCGCTTACTGACACAATGAAAACAGTTCCCGTGACTATCCTATGATATAAACCTCTTAATTTTGATAGATGACTTTATAGATGTACTCAGTTAAAGTAGATGTAAAAGTTATTTTCTCTTTGGTAAAGGCTATTTGATATTCCTGGTAAAGGATGGGGGAGTCAGCATTGCAAGATTTTAAGGTCAGCTGTGTCACCAAATTGCTAAAGCAGAAGGCATTTATGATACAATTATCTGGTTTCATTCACCTTCCTCACCTGTTGTTTAGAGGTTGGGATGTGAACAGTGACAGGGGTAGACCCCTTCTCAAGACGTGACAGTATGATGCTGTCACCCATCTCCGCAGGCCTCACTCCAAGCACAGACATCACACACACCGTCACCCCTGTGCAGGAAAGAGAGGGATGCACAGAGAGAAAGAGTATCATACATAAGTACAATACATTTTACACAACCACCGAAACATCCAGTAATCTGAATTCTATCGCACTATAGACAAGACAAAAAAGTGGATACTAAATATAGTAACAGTAGTAAAAGGAATGACATATTAGAAGTCAGACTATGTAAACCTGAGATCTCTGAACTCTGAGATCAAAATCCACAGAATTATCAGTTTCCAAAATTTTGCTATAACCTGTCATAATGCATTGTTGACACATGTGAAGCACATCTTTATAGAATCAAACATGAAAATGTTCCCATTTTGCTACTGAGAACGAGACAGTATTTCATAGTTTACCTGGAGGAAGGTGTTGAATTTGCTGGATAAACTCTTGACAGTGGCTCCTGGGGAAGGTAGAGGGGTCAGCCGTTGGGAAAGAGAAGATGTTCTCCAGCTGTGACAGCTTCTGTTCTGTAGACTTTTTGGACTCGTTTGGATGGAGCTCATCCAGACTCAGCGCATCCATCTTGTCTGCCAGCTCACTGGACGCCTTTCTCAACTTTCTGTTTGAGTGACGGGAATTAAACTATTTGGAATTTTTTTTTCTAACAGAGTCTAAGATATCTTGATAAGAAGACCTAAATGTTGGTAAGAGCAAAATCAAGTTGACACCATACATTCAACAAACAGGCTTACTTGAGACAACCGGCTAAATGTCTGATTGTGCGATGACGACTCGTGATGCCCAAGGACTGGGCATGCAGCATTGCTGTAGTTATGGGGTCTTGCTGTCCCTGAGTCAAAGCCAGAAGACCACAGAGAGTCGGGTAGATGGTGGGGGAGGGGAAGTGCTGGAGGTCCAACCAGGCTGAGCGGAGCAATGACTCAACATCCTCCAGAGAAAGATTGTCTGAGGATAAAAAAATAAAGTAAAACTGGATCAAGAGTTAAGAAGGTACAAGGACTAAATTTAAGACCTTTAAAGAAATGCCTCTTTTATAATGGCACAGCAGGTAACACATCAGATTCTGACTTCCGCATGAACCATGAAGATACAGCATCACTGCAGACCACCTGCAGCAGTGCAAAGACTCACCGGGCCTGGTGTCTGAATGAGAGATGTGCGTTTGTGGACCTTCTCTCAGATGACCTGCGCTCCTCAGTTCAGACAAGTCGTCTCTCTCCAGATCACAACACAGATCCCTCCGCAGCACCTCGAAATCTATGTCTACAGAGAGTCAAGGAACAGATTACAACTTTGGCCTGTATACAAATTTTGTGAGATACTGTAATGACAAGAATTGCAAATGTTGGTCTTATTTCCTGGTATTCAACACATTACATACTCTCTAGTTGTCATACTGCTCAATAGCATGCCAAAATCCACGTTTTTTTCTCAAACATATTGTTAAAATTTCAGTGAGATATTAGGACATTTGGGATTTCAGGAACTCCATCATTAAATAAAATGTTTACGTATATATACACGCACATATATATACATACATACATATACACACACACACACACACACACACA
>NW_024642262.1:0-201 GCF_008729295.1 Plectropomus leopardus
GCAAGAGAGAGAGAAAGAGAGAGAGAGAGAGAAAGAGAAAGAGGGAGAGAGACTGAAAGAGAAAGAGAGGGAGAGCGCGAGAGAGAGAGAAAAAGAAAGAGAGAAAGAGAAAGAGAAAGAGAAAGAGAAAGAGAGAGAGAGAGTGACTCTTTTCCTCCCCCATCAGTCTCTTCAGATTACTGCTTGGGGAGGGGAAGAGGG
>NW_024642264.1:0-230 GCF_008729295.1 Plectropomus leopardus
TTGAAATTTTGAGACGTGCACCAAACTTGAAACTGTATTAACTTTGGTAAGTTTTGGAACTGCGTTGACTTGCTCAGAATGCTGGAAAAAAAAAAAAAAAAAAAAAATAACTTACCTTGTGTTTCTTACAGATCAGTTTATGGGAGACTCTTTGTACTCACTTTTGTTGGCTTGTTTTCTAACCACAGGGTCAGCAGCTCGTCAAGAAGCTCTTTATTCATTGAGTCATA
>NW_024642265.1:0-221 GCF_008729295.1 Plectropomus leopardus
TTGAAATTTTGAGACGTGCACCAAACTTGAAACTGTATTAACTTTGGTAAGTTTTGGAACTGCGTTGACTTGCTCAGAATGCTGGAAAAAAAAAAAAAAAAAAAAAATAACTTACCTTGTGTTTCTTACAGATCAGTTTATGGGAGACTCTTTGTACTCACTTTTGTTGGCTTTTTTTCTAAACACAGGGTCAGCAGCTCGTCAAGAAGCTCTTTATTCAT
>NW_024642266.1:0-332 GCF_008729295.1 Plectropomus leopardus
TTATCGGCCACGAGAAGCTGGAAATTATCGTTTTATTGGTATCTGTTAATAGGAGTCAAAGGAAACCTTTAAGCTTGACAGAAATAGTGATTTGATGTATATCATGATATATATCAATATCGACTGATATGAAAAAAATTAGCATGATAAAGACTTTTTTCCGTATCGCCCAGCCCTACAGGTACATATAAGCAGTTTAATGTGGCAAAAATCATAGGAAAGAACTCCAAAGTAAGTAAGTAAGTAAACAAACAAACAAATAAATAAATAGAAATTGTTATAGAAAATTTAAGAAAACAATAAAACATATAAATAATATAAAAAATGAGTAC
>NW_024642267.1:0-323 GCF_008729295.1 Plectropomus leopardus
GAATGGAAAAATACTGAGGAGGGGGAGAGGAGCAGGAATCGTGACACGTGCAAGGAGGCTGAGATGGAGACGGAGGAACCGGGGGAGACGCCTGGAACGCCACCAGCCATCTGTTTCCAGATATACTTTACCATCAGGTAAATACTGAGTGGCAATTCCACCACCACACACACACACACACACACACACACACACACACACACACACATGGGTTTCTCTAGAGAAGTTGTTGTTATGGCTTTTTTGTTCAGTGCTATGTCCTTTTCTGGTTATGTTTGATAGAGGGCGCACTATTGTGGATATAGTGGTTGTAACATTGCAAC
>NW_024642268.1:0-217 GCF_008729295.1 Plectropomus leopardus
GAAACAGAGTCACAGCAGATCCTTCAAAATACAAGCCCTTAGTGTGTTCTGTTGTTCTCACCCTGTCTCTGCTGTGTTCTCGTCAGGTGGATACTACCCGGTGAAGATCGGGGACCTGTTTAACGGGCGCTACCATGTGGTCAGGAAGCTGGGCTGGGGTCATTTCTCCACCGTGTGGCTCTGTTGGGACCTGCAGTACGACACACACACACACACA
>NW_024642269.1:0-206 GCF_008729295.1 Plectropomus leopardus
TCGATCCGTCCAATAACATACCTGTGTTTGTGTGTGTGTGTGTGTGTGTGTTACTGTGTGACTCTGTGTGTGTGTGTGTGTGTGTGTGTGCGTGTGTGTTATTGTGTGACTGTGTATGTGTGTGTGTGTTACTGTGTGAATCTGTGTGTGTGTGTGTGTGTGTGTGTGTGTGTGTTATTGTGTGACTCTGTGTGTGTGTGTGTGTG
>NW_024642270.1:0-360 GCF_008729295.1 Plectropomus leopardus
AGTGTGTGTGTGTGTGTGTGTGTGTGTGTGTATTGGACTTGATGGACGGATGTCGTTTCCATCTTATGTCTCATGTTTCACCTGCTCAGTATGTCTGAATCCATGCACCGATGGTTTGGCGTGTGTATTGAGGCTTGTTGTGAGAAGCTATGTAATACCTGATGTTAGTGTTCTCCCATTGGGTGCAATAAGAGGCTGAGTATCCAAAATATCTCCTAATGTGTGTGTGTGTGTGTGTGTGTGTGTGTGTCTGTGTGTGTCTGTGTCTGTGTGTGTGAGAGGTGTCACTGTTGTCAGTAAAGCTGTGAAGCTCGTGTGCATTCTGCAGTATTTTACTTATTTTTCCTGTTAGACCTCCAG
>NW_024642271.1:0-636 GCF_008729295.1 Plectropomus leopardus
GTGTGTGTGTGTGTGTGTGTGTGTACCTGGTCTCTCGGTGTGTGCACAGACACCTGCTGCTGCAGTAGCGTCCCCCGCAGGTGGTGCAGGTGTAGTGGGACGGACAACCGCAGACGCAGCAGAAGTGGCGGGGGGGCAGCGAGGAGGGCGGGGCCGCCGCGGACAGGTAGTTCGGCTCCGGACGCTCGGACAGGTTCTGCCGAGGGCGGAGCAAGAGTCAGCGGACGCGCTCTGAGCCAATCAGAGAGCAGCAGGACGTGAGACTCACCTCCTCCTCCAGCAGCGTGGTGAAGTTCTTCCTGAAGCGCTGCTTAAAGTGATCGCCGCGCGTCTTCCTCTTCTTCTTCTCTGGACACACAGAGGGACAGAGGGACGTCAGACTGTCCTACGGCTGCAGTCACCACGTGTCCACCGAGGGACGGACACCACGACATTTTTATGAGGTGAGGACATTTTTGTGAGGACACTGTCTCACCTGGTTCCTCCGTCTCGCTGAAGGCCGGCAGGCGGGCAGTGGGACCCGGGGGAGGGAGGGAGGACAGAGGGTCGTCCTGGAGACACAAAATAACAACATGAAAAATGTCTGTTAAAGTGTCCTGGAGACAACAGAGACAAACTTTGTCCTCAGGATGACAT
>NW_024642272.1:0-4962 GCF_008729295.1 Plectropomus leopardus
TATTTTATGGGGTTTCTGGACGTTTTTGGATGTTGTTTCACTACTGTACACTAAAACATGCCTCTACGTGCTATTCTAAGTGGTTTTCAGCTGTTTTTGGGACGTGTCAAATTTCGACATTTTTGTCATACTATAGCCTTGCTTCTTTGGTCATTTTTTTGACATAATATTTTATGGGGTTTTTGGCCGTTTTTAGATGTTTTTTCAACACTGTACACTATAACATGCCTCTACGTGCTATACTAAGTACTTTTCAGCTGTTTTTGGGACATGGCAAATTTCGACTTTTTTTGCCATACTATAGCCTTGCTTCTTTGGTCATTTTTTCGACATAATATTTTATGGAATTTCTGGCCGTTTTTGGATGTTTTTTCAACACTGTACACTATAACATGCCTCTACGTGCTATTCTAAGTGGTTTTCAGCTGTTTTTGGGACATGGCAAATTTCGACATTTTTGCCATACTATAGCCTTGCTTCTTTGGCCATTTTTTGGACATGCTATTTTATGGAGTTTCTGGCCGTTTTTGGATGTTTTTTCAACACTGTACACTAAAACATGCCTCTACGTGCTATTCTAAGTGGTTTTCAGCTGTTTTTGGGACGTGTCAAATTTCGACATTTTTGCCATACTATAGCCTTGCTTCTTTGGTCATTTTTTCGACATAATATTTTATGGAGTTTCTGGCCGTTTTTGGATGTTTTTTCAACACTGTACACAATAAAATGGCTGTACGCGCTATACTAAGTGGTTTTCAGGTGTTTTTGGGACATTTATTTCGACATTTATTATTTTTTATGATGACTACTGATGTCCGAAAACTTTAAATATAAAAAAAAAAACATTATAGTACCATATGTCCAAAATCTAAAAATTAATTCGTCATCAGATATCAAACCGAAACTTCATAGAAAAGTATGTTGTCCAAAATGCCATCAAAATATCATAATACAGAATATGTCGCACAAAAACATGACGGTATAGCATGTCATACAAAACATTATAGTATTTCATCCAAAAAGCCCCCCAAAACATCACACATCTAAAAAAAAGGGATAGTACAGTATGAGGTCAAATATCTCACAAATCACAAAATGTGATTGGATGGTATGCTGCAAAACATGTTAGAAAAAGCTCCGCGTATAGTATGTTGTCAAAACCATTAAAAAATTTAACAGTATATAACGTATTCAGTTCATTCGAACCGTTGTGCCAAATTTGAGGAAATACTTACTTACATACTTGAGTTACCACATTTCGAAAAATGAGACTGACAAAGTCACAGTGAGCTTCATCTTTGAAATTTGACCACCAAAATCTAATCAGTTAGTTCTTGAGTCCAAGTGAGCAGTCGTGCTACATTTGACAAGTGACTACTGAAATCTAATCAGCTCATCATTCAGTGGAAGTTTCTGTCAATCTTGAAGAATGTCTGTCAAGATGTTAAATTAGATATTATTATTGAGTTTAGTATACCATAAAAATATCTTAATTTTTAAAATTTTAATGACCAACTACAGTATGTCAAAAAACGCCATAGTATAGTGTTCCATGATCGAAGTCCACTTCCACTTAATCAAACTGTCATAGAAACTTCCCACAACAAGGTTCGGGGGATTATCTTGAATAACCGTCATGATTTCTGTTAAGAAAAGTTGCTGTTGAGATTTTCAAATGTATTTCTTTGATGTTTTGAGCTCCACAGGCCAAGTGTCAGTTTCATGATATTAACTTTTAACAGGCACTGTAGCTGCACGGTTGACTTTTTTTGCACTACTAATAACTTGTGAAAACCCAGTTTTATTCTATATAGATGTTTTTATACAATGCAATTTAGTATTTTGATTACACTGTAATTCTATGCAATGCTATCTTTATTATATTAAATTGACCTTTTTTTCAGATTTTGTTACTAGATCCATTATTGTTTGTATGGCTTATTTATATTTATTAATTAATTTTTAATGAAGTTACTTTTATTTCAGACTTTTAATATATAAAACTGAAAATATATTTTTATTACATATCTTCAACTGATTTTTTACTAGATTCATTTTCATTTGTATCTATTTATTTTTTGTTTTTATTGTACGAGGTTACTTTTATTTTCAGATTTATATTGAATTACATTGACTTTTGCACTTTTTACAATGCACCATACTGGTAAAATGTTTTTTTCATTTTCCAAAGGAATTGATGCATTTTGGTCTTTTATGATGTGTCATTTTTTGCAAAGGCATTTCTTATTGTGACAGTTAAAGTGTTAACGAGAAGGCAGACATCTCTACAAGCAATATCTCCGACACTCTGCAGGTCGATAAACAGAAGTACAGGTAAGGAGAAAAATATATGATTGTGATTTTTTGGGGTGAACTGTCCCTTTATCTTTTCACTCTCTTGCAGCAGTATCTGAGCAGGGTTAAGTTACTGCTGCTGCTTCCAAGTGAAAGCACTGACTGCCTGTTAGGAACAAATAATAACGAGAGATAATCAGTGTCAGGGAGATAAGTAGGTGAAAGCGAGTGTTCGCTAATGTGGCTGTGATGTGAGATATCTATGACTCATAGCAGCGGAGAATATTGCTCTTATTGTCAACCGTGATCAGACAACAAAGCCAGTTAGAAGACAACATCTCCATAAACACGCTGATTGTCGCACCGGGAGCCACGCCTAAGATTGTTTCACATTACTCACACAAGCTCTCAACATGCCCAACAAGGCTACTTTGTCAGGTAGGGAGAAAAAAAACACACACACATTACAGTACCTCTTGAGGGCAAGAGAGAAAACTAATGAAAAAGCAAATATCTCTACAAATGTGCTCATTTGATATGAGAAACAGAAACAGGAGTTTGTGTGCGGAGAGGATTAAAACTTGGGCTGTAAGCTGATTAGGGCTTTGTACTCCTATTGGGGTTTGGAACGATCTGCATTTACATAAGGTGCACACTTACACACACTCACACACACACACACACGGCGAACAACATGCAGTCCTATTGCACAAATTCACAACACTGTTGGGAACGAAACAGATTATTACATAAAGCCTAAATCTACTCAGAGAGGAAGCACAGCTGATCCGAAATGGAGAGAGCGCGGGGCAAAGCCTTGGAGCTGCTCTTCCTGATAAACAGAGGGGAGGTGCGGGCCCTGCAGAGGGCCGGACGCAGCGAGGGGAGAATATCAGCTCTCCCGCACGATGACCTGCTAGACTTCATCTTGTGTGCAGGAGCATGCACTGTAGATAGTGCTGTTTCTGAGTGTGTCTCTCTTTTGGCAGCTCTGTGTGCTTGTTGTTTTTCTCCCTCCCTCCTTCCCCGCGTCTCTTCCTCCTCTCGCGTCAGACTTAGTTAAATGTAGCAGAACAGCTGCCTGGCGTGTGCTGCTGCAGCTTATCAATAACTCTGACAACATGATTTATGTTATACATTTCTGCACATAAGATCACCGCCTGTAATTGCTTCCCAAATGTATTTCGCGCATGATTCTTTCTTTCTAAGCTTTTGCATGAAAAAAGAGGGGGGCTCAGGCCTGGAAAAGAGTGGGTTCATTATCCAGCAAACTGCACACCTCAGTGGTTCGAGCTGACTGGGATATTAGGATGTGATCCTACTGTTGTTAATTTTCATTTATCTCCCTTTATCAGCTATTACACGTCCAAGAGTGTAGCAAAGTTACAGGTGTCTTAGCTCAACAATAAGGATTTCCCTGAGCAAGTACAATGCAATATTGGGCTAATAAGTCTTCAACCTCATTGGGCGAGTGTTAAAAAAAGGGTTTTATTTCCCTCAAAAACATAAGAAGCAAACAGCAACTTAACAGAAATTAGTAAAAAGTACAAGAAAATTACCTTAAAATTGGCTCAAAAAAAGTAAAAGAAAGAAAAAGTGCTTAAAAAATAATAATAATATGTAAAATAATTTTAGAAATTGTTATGATTAATATTTTTCTTATTCTATTTAATTTATGCAATTTGCGGAAAAAAATCTTCTAAAGTTTTTTCTCATGCTTTTGAAAGAAGCACCAACGTGACTTTAAAGTTTTCTCTATATGTATTTTTATTAGAATTTTGTCTCTAACATAATTATAAATATAAAATTGTTATGAATATAAATATTTTCTTGGATAATTTTGCCAATCCTCACCTCTTTTTTAAAACTAGTTTTTAGGTAATTCCCTTGGCAGGTTTAACTTATTTCTTGCAATTTGTAGGACATTTTTGCCAAGTTGGTCATTTCCTGTTTTCGAAAGAAATCGAATCAGCTTGCTTACATTTCAAAGGGCCAAATATCTTGTGAAACACGTCTGAATACAGCACAAAAAAAAGACAATCCGTGTGTCCAATAGGCGCAACCTATATTTTCCAAGATAATGCTACACTGGGGGCAAAATCCCTGATGAAATTGGCAGTTAACACTAATAAACATTAGTTGTTGGCAGCACAGCCCTGCTTGGCTAAACAACTGAGCTAACAGCTAACAGAAGTTGCACTGAATGATATTATGATGCATTTATATAATCACACTGGAACACACACACACACACACACTCGCAATTTCATTGAATTTTTGATACAATGACAATAAAGGCTTCTTATCTTATCTTTAAGCTCTATTCAGAAAAAATGAGTAATGGGCAACATTTCATTATGTCGTTATCATGATGTGTACAAATGAAATTTTTGTGCCTCGGCGAGAGCTGTGGCCAGAGGCATTGTGTTTTTGGGTTTTCCATCTGAAACGTTCATGTTAACGCCTTGCCTCAAGGATGCCTTGAGGGAATTTCTTCAGATTTGGCACAAATGTCCACCTAATGATGAACTGATTAGATTTTGGTGGTCAAAAGTCAAGGTCACTGTGACCTTGTGTCTGTCTCAACCTCTACAACGCAGTACCAATGCCTCGATTTAATTTCTTCAAATTTAGCACAAACAACCACTTGGACTCAACGATGAACTG
>NW_024642273.1:0-370 GCF_008729295.1 Plectropomus leopardus
GCGATTTGTGGAACATTTCCGACTAATTTTTGGCCTTTTCTCCGAAGTTTTCAAAAGACGAAAAACAAAACCCGTTTTTTTCTCAGGTTTCAAAAAGATTGTGTTAAGTCCAACTTTGTCAAATTCGAATTACTTAAAAACATGAAAATCAGCAAAAAAAAAAAAAAAAGAGTAAAACTTCTAATATGTATACATTTTTTTTCGGCAACACAATTTTAAATGTTTAATTATAATAAAAACTTTTCTGGATATTTTTTTTGTTTTAATTGACCCTTTTTTAATTTAAAAAATATGTTTTCCTTGTCACTTTTTGCTATTTCCTTGCGATTTGTGGAACATTTCCGACTAATTTTTGGCCTTTTCTCCGAAG
>NW_024642274.1:0-237 GCF_008729295.1 Plectropomus leopardus
TAAAAAAAGGAAAGAAGCTTGCTTCCCCCCCTGTGTCCATGGTTTTGAGGCGGTCTGTCTGGATTAAGCTGTGACACCAGCACCACCGGCGCCGCCTCTCTGTGGTCACACCGACCGACTGGCATACGTGACCTGTCCTTGGAGGGCCCCCGCCGTCCGGCCTAGCGCCGGAGTTTTGGGCGGGCGGTTGCTTCGGCCAGCGGGTTCGCCTCTACGGCTGGGAGGGCTTAGCGTGCG
>NW_024642275.1:0-431 GCF_008729295.1 Plectropomus leopardus
GTCTCTGACACCTTATGGAGACTAAAAGGACAAAAACTATTCACAGAATCCATCACTTTATTTTTATGGTACATTATAAAATGTTTGGGGGCCACCAGGGGCCCTATCAGGGACCAGATTTGGCCCCTTGTTAAGTTGAGCATCACTGCAGCACATACTGAACATACTGCTCACATTTCCACAGAAGGTTTGAACGTGAAGATAATTAAAGCTGCTGCAGAGAAACTTAAAGACATAAATTTGTCTCTGACAGCAGGTTTTACGGTCAGCCATCACTTTATTTTTATGGTACATTATAAAATGTTTGGGGGCCACCAGGGGCCCTATCAGGGACCAGATTTGGCCCCTTGTTAAGTTGAGCATCACTGCAGCACATACTGAACATACTGCTCACATTTCCACAGAAGGTTTGAACGTGAAGATAATTAAAG
>NW_024642277.1:0-218 GCF_008729295.1 Plectropomus leopardus
TTTCAGGGCTAGTTGATTCGGCAGGTGAGTTGTTACACACTCCTTAGGGGATTCCGACTTCCATGGCCACCGTCCTGCTGTCTATATCGACCAACACCTTTTCTGGGGTCTGATGAGCGTCGGCATCGGGCGCCTTAACCCGGCGTTCGGTTCATCCCGCAGCGCCAGTTTTGCTTACCAAAAGTGGCCCACTAGGCGGCTCGCATTCCACGCCCGGC
>NW_024642278.1:0-456 GCF_008729295.1 Plectropomus leopardus
CTCTACTTCACTTGTTTTAACAGTTGATAACTATGATTTTGTATTTACACTACCGTTCAAAAGTTTGGGGTCACCCGGACAATTTTGTGTTTTCCATGAAAAGTCACTTTTATTTACCACCATGAGTTGTAAAATGAATAGAAAATATAGTCAAGACATTGACAAGGTTAGAAATAATGATTTGTATTTGAAATAATAATTTTTTGCTTCAAACTTTGCTTTCGTCAAAGAATCCTCCATTTGCAGCAGTTACAGCATTGCAGACCTTTGGCATTCTAGCTGTTAATTTGTTGAGGTAATCTGGAGAAATTTCACCCCACGCCTCTAGAAGCCCCTCCCACAAGTTGGATTGGCTGGATGGGCACTTCTTGCGTACCATACGGTCAAGCTGCTCCCACAACAGCTCAATGGGGTTTAGATCTGGTGACTGCGCTGGCCTCTCCATTACAGATAGAA
>NW_024642279.1:0-377 GCF_008729295.1 Plectropomus leopardus
TGTGTGTGTGTGTGTGTGTAGCTCATATGCAAGTGTATGTGGGGAGTAATGGACTGGGTTTAATGCACTAACTTGGACCAGGTTTCACCAGCCTCCATATACACAATATGCTCATTTCTGCATTTACACTGACCCGTATCATCAAGGTTACACACACTCCATCACTCCCCACATACACTTGCATATGAGCTACACACACACACACACACACACACACACACACAAAGATTTTTTTTTGCCTTCACCATGCTATTTCCCTCTTTATCCACTGCTTACACCTTTCTCCCAGCCTCTCTCCCTCAGTCTCGCTCCCATTTGAGGAATCATGGTAAAAAAAAAAAAAATGCTCTCTCCTGCACTTTCCCCATCTACTCCCT
>NW_024642280.1:0-941 GCF_008729295.1 Plectropomus leopardus
AACTTCATTTCCCCACAACTAAATTTAACTTGATCTCACTTTATTGTCAGAAATAATTCTAAAATTTGTCTTGCATCCCAGGACTTCAGCTTTTTCACATAAATATAAATAGATACAAAAATACAAACTGAAGGACACTGAAATGGTGTCCTGTTAAAACAGGACAGCTGATAGGACAGGACCATGTACAGGACAGCTGAGAAGTTTTGACGACGTATTCTGCATGTGAACCACCACAAGATCAACCGCCATGTTATGGAGAAAGTACAAGTTTGTTATTGCCATGTTAATGCCATGTTATTGTTTATAAAGCATTGCCGATGCCTATGTTGCCTATGAAGCCGACGCCGTGGTCTTAAATGTCACACCCACTCCCTCTTTTGATTTCATGATCCTGGCATGCTGTCTAAAATCACACACCAGAGCAACATCATCCCACTGTTGTTTGGTTCTGTGTAAAAATACACAAACAGTGTAAATAGGGCACTTAGTCGCGACCCTATAACACAATCTCTGTGTCACAGAGATGTTTGGAAAGTCAGACAGTATTGAGAAACAGACTAATGCATTGATGTCTTTCTTTTTTTCTTGGGATTTGTTGACAGCGATGTAGAATAATGCCAGCCTCCTCCTTTAATGCAGTAAACGTGTAAGCACAGTGTGCATCGATGTCAGCGTGACTCTCAGTAGCCTCTTAGTTACTATGAATGCAGCGATTGTATCTCTGTTGATGACTGTAGTTGTCCTCTCTCTTCCTGTGTAACGGCTTCATGTGATTAGTGGCTCTCGCTTCGGTTCCACTGAGGGTGAGTGACTGTGAGATACGAGTCTCTTTCATCTTCCGCTCTGATTGCAGATATGTCCTGAGGGAATATGTGAAAGAGGCGTTTTCAAGGGGGTGTTTTTGTGTGTGTGTGTGTGTGTGTGTGTGTGTGTGTGTG
>NW_024642281.1:0-202 GCF_008729295.1 Plectropomus leopardus
GGCACAAAGTCAAAGGCAAATCTGCCAGTCATGTGTTTGATTTGGCACTGCTTACTTCATGTTTGTTTATTGATTTTTTTGCTTGTTAAAGTTATTGAGGTGATGTTTCTTTCAACTGTAGGGACTGTTTGGCGCACATTCGGGCAAGATTTTGCATTTCAGTGAATTTGCAGCTCAGCTCCTACAATAAGTCTAAAATACA
>NW_024642282.1:0-428 GCF_008729295.1 Plectropomus leopardus
TGACACAAAATGACGATAATTAAAAAGTGTCCAAAATCTTAATTTACTACTCAAGTAAACTTTTGCTCTTTTTGTTGGGAAAATATTTTAAACTTCACACTAGGTAATTCACAGATATAAGTTATAAAAATAATAGTGGCCAAATTCCATTTAGCTGCTTCACTGTTACTGTCTTACTGGGACAGTTGAATAGAACAGAGCCATCATGAATGTTTTTATTAGTGCTGGGCCGTTAACGGCGTTAACGTGCTGCGTTAACGCGGGATTCTTATCACGCGATAAGCAAATTATTGCATGATAAACTATTCACTAAGTTGGGTCTATACAGTGAGCAAGGCACCAATTTCACTTTGTTGTTTAAGCGCGGATGTATACCTGGTCGAATTACGTGGAGGGGGCGTGAACAAGGCGGAAGCTGGTCTGCCTGA
>NW_024642283.1:0-6250 GCF_008729295.1 Plectropomus leopardus
TGTGTGTGTGTGTGTGTGTGTGTGAGTGTGTGTGTGTGAGTAAGAGATAAAATTAATATAAATACACACTTTGTCACTCCACAGCCTGATGTGTGCTCACTGACTCATTTCTGTTTTATTATTTCGGATATTGTCCTTCTGTGAAATGAAGAAAACTGTCGGTCTGCGTCGCCCGATCAGAACTTCCACACTGAGAATCACCGTCACAGAGTGACGCAGCTCCGGGTCTCGTTCGTCCCTCGTTTCACATCGAAATACTTCATAAAAAACACTGACTCGCCTCTTTCTGCTCACGGAGTCACCGAGTGAAAACAGAACTGCAGCTTGAATGACAAAATGAAGCGTTTTTTTGTTTTCATTCTTTCACGGCAGTTTAAAGTCAGACAGTTTAAAGTCAGACAGTTTAAAGTCAGACAGTTTAAAGTCAGACAGTTTACGCCATTAATGTTCCCCAAAGTTAACCTCTTCTCAGCTAACGCGGCTGCAGCTGCCGGGCGGAGCGGCAGAGCGACAGACCGCAGCACCACAAGGTCGTGACGCGCACATCCGCTCAGCCACGGACTAGTTTCATATAATATCTAAGAATGTCATTTCATATTTATATCTCCTTAACCTTAAATCAAAGAGCTCATCAGTGTCTCTGTCAGTGTTTGGTTTGTCCGTTCTGGGCTCCTGTAGAAACATGGCGATGTGTGCAGACAAGGAGCCGCTTCCTGTGCGGATATAAACGTCAGCCTGTTCGGAAATGTCTCCGATATCTAAAAGTGACGGTAAAGAGTGTGTCTGCAGGGGGCGACGCTCAGCTCCCACGGTGTGAAGAAGAAGAAGAAGGAGAAGAAGAAGAAGAAGAAGTGCGTTGAGTCTTCAAAGTTCACCTGAAGAGAAGAAATATGGACTTCAGATCAGGTGACACACACACACACACACACACACACACACACACACACACCTGTCTGTTTGTGCTGCCGCTTTTGAATTTTGAGTGGAATGAAGCGCTCAGGTCTCAGTTATCATTAAACATAAAAAAAATAAATAAAGTGAGCGGTGAAGTATGTAAACAGTTAAAATCCCAAATTTAAAAAAAGAAAATGTATCCAAGTAAAATATAAAAATGAAATGCAACATGAGAGCGAACTGAAGCTGATCTGCAGACTGTTGATAGAATAAAAAACACTGAACTTGTGTTTGTCTTTTACCCACATCCCAATTTTTTATTTTTTTATTTACTGTTGATGCAAAAACAAATGAGACTTGAGGATGAGATCAGCAGCTGCAGGACGTCTGCAACATGAGAAAAGACCCCAAACTGTGAAACTGAGAGGAGCTGCTGCTGATGAACTGAAACATTTGAAAAAGTTTCATTTAAATCCGTAAAAACACTCACAGATGATGTTCTTTAACCCTTTCAGGCCCACTGTAATATCACTCACACTCCTCAGTGTGTGAGTGTAGCTGCTGACAGTCTGGGATATGTCAGTGATCAGCAGCTACATTGACTGTGACAGGTCACCTAGTGGAAATAGCATGTATTTCCTCCAGATGCCAAATATGGTCAAAATGACCTCATCAGGTGGAAAATAGTCAAAATGACAAATTCAGAGTCAAAAGCCCAGAATGACACCCAGAAATAATACAAGTCCTGTTTTTCTGCTCTGATGGCTGTGGGATCAAAAATGTCAGTTTGAATGGGTTTCAATGGAGCATTTTTGGACCTGAACAGTCTGAATGTAACTATTTAGTTTCCACAGTGTATTTTAGACTTATTGTAGGAGCTGAGCTGCAAATTCACTGATTACACTCAATAACAAACAGTCCCTAAAGGGTTAAAGTGAGAGCGAGTTTAATCAGCAGCTCTGACAGAAAGCAACAGTCAGCAGTTTGTAGTTAAAGAGGAAACAAAAATCAAACCTCCACCATGTTTAGTTCATGGATAGTATTGATTATAGATTGATTATAGATTGATTATGGATCGGGTCTCTTCAGCGTCTGTAACGCCGACTGGGACGAATCGTTCTGAAGGTCGACAGCCGGACGCTGAAAAAGAAAGAGAACATGTTACCCATCAGTCCCTGCTGTGAGACGTCTGCCAATACGTCACATGTTGCCGCTCCGTCAGTGACCTTCTGCGTCTCCGCGTGACGTTTCAGGTAGCATTCAAAGTCAACTGTTTACACTCTGGGTCGCGTTACTGTGATGTCGACAAAAGCACACGGACGCGGCACGTGGTTATGTGAGGTCACAGTAACTTTCCAAAACTGTTTCAAAGAGGAGGAATTGCGAAAATGTTTCAAAGAAAAAGAAACAACACGCCTAAAGTTTTGAAAGACAAAAAAAAGACAAAAAAAATGTTTTCTTGAAAATTGCTAACAAAATAAAAGAAAACACCCCAAACAACCAAACATTGTGGAAGACAAAAGAGCACCAAAGATTCTGAAAGAAAATAAAAATGTTTTCTACAATAGTTATGGTAATAATAATTGCTGTTTTTTTTGGAATAAAAGTCACCGAGAAAAAAAAAATTTCACAGAACAAAAAGCCACATTTTTTTTCCTAAACAGTGAAGTCAGAGAGGTTCAGCAGCTCCTCCTCCTCCGAGCAGAAGACGAGATCCGCCGTCAGATAACGCCGACGCCACGATTCTTACTGACATGCGATGTTTATATGAACTCTGCTGAGGGTCAAAGGTCACCTGGACCTGTGCTCTTCAGCAGCAGATGAGTCTCACCTGAACCCTGGACGCAGAGACGCCGGCTGCTGTCTTCTTTTAAATTGGAGGTGGGACAGCTCTCCGTCTGCGGCGGCGGCGAGCCGGGCATTTCTGATCCACCAAAATAAAAGAGAGTTTTCAAGTTTTCTTCAGTATCAGAATAACGTAGTGATATCTGTGTGCGCGTCCTCCGCAGACTGAGACACCCAGACACACCTGACCACAATAAATATCAGATGATTCATGTTTTAACATTAACCCTTAGAAGCTGGAGAAAACTGGATTGATTTCTTTCAGCAGCAAATTGCCCAAAAATTAGCAAGAAATTAATTTTTTAAAAAAAGTTACAAGAAAAATACCGGAAAATAAGTTAAAAAAAGTTTAAAAACAACAACAACAACAATTTTTTAAAACCGCAGCAGTTTTATATTTATAAAAATATTTAAAAAAAAGATGTGAGAAAGCATGAGAAAGAAGAGTCAAAGTTGTACCGGCATGCACTTTCTGTCGCTCCTCAGACACAGCTTCAGGCTGCAGCTCAGGAAGATGCCGTCGTTGTTTCCTTTGAACTGAAACATCTGGAAGGCCACGACGCTCCCGCCCTTCTCGTTCTGAACCACCTTCACCGAGCGGTCGTCCGGGTTCCCGCAGCTGCTCCCAGGCACAAAATGTTTGAATCTCAATCAGATTTTCAGAATTCATAAAGAAGCCTGTGATCCAGAGCCGGCCTCAGAGGCTCCGATGTCCCTCTCTCCGGCAAAAACAAAATATGACCAAACATTTTTAAAGATTAAAAAAAGCACCAAAAATTTTAATTAACAAACATCACATAAATTTTGGGGGGAAAAATCAACCAGATTTTTTAAAGAAAACATGCCTTTCACACCCGTGGACAGGTGTTCCTCTAAAAATCATCAAAACACTTCCTCCAAAATCTTTTCATCCGAAATCACCATGAGAACAAAGGCCTGTGGCAGACATGTCCTCTTTAGTTATCAGAGCTGAAAATGTCTGGAGGTTCTTCACGTGCACGCTCAGCTGATGTAAGTGTGAATGCAGATTTCCTCACCCGTTCTCGATGAGATTGTATCTGACACCGCTGCCGTCCTCGCTGGCCGTGGCCCAGCAGGCTTTGGTCACCAGGGTGATGATGTCGGGGTCCAGCCCGTCCGTGTCCAGGCTCATGTAGATGACCATGTCCGTCCGGAGCCCCGCAGAGACGTCGATGGGCTGAGAGCAGGCCAGGTCGGAGAACATTCCCATTTTCACCTTATAATTCCAAGATCCAGATTCAATCTGCATTAAGCCGGCGCTGCAGAACACACACACACACACACATACACACACACACACACACACACACACACACACATTTTTACATATTTTTAGAAAACTCACCTGTTCTCTTTCTATTAAAGCTTAGAGTTACATGTAATTAAAATAAAAAGCTCTGACTTTAGATCAAACATGTTGAACTCCTCACCCGCCTTTTATTTTGAAGGGCTTGGGCACGACGTCCGGTTGGCCATAGAAGCAGGAGAAGTCGAGGTCGACCACGCCTTGGCGAGAGATGATACCCGCGGAGCCGCTGACCTGGATGGTGTTTTCGTAGATGATTTTGTTGTCTGAGGCCTGCAGAGTCAGAGGGGTTCAGTCAGCGTTAGTGCAGGAAGTCAGAGGTGCACCAAATCTAAACCTCGAGGCAGAGATGCTCAACCTGCTTTAACTGGGGGCCAACTTTACAAAATGACAGGAGGCCAGGGGCCAGGGGCCAGGGGCCAGGGGCCAGTCGCAGCAGCTCCACACGTGTCTAGGGTGTTAGGCCATTTCTTGGATTTTAGGGTATTTCTAGGATTTTATGACATTTCTACGGTTTTACAGCAATTCTCTGACATTAGGACTTCCTAAGATTGTAGGAAGTTTCCAGGATTTCATGATGTTTCTGTGATTTTTTGATGCCTCCTAAAAACAGGGCACAATGTCAGACAGTTTGTTCTATAAAACATTCTTTGTGTCACACTCAGCTGCTCATGGACGAAGCTGTCGTAAGAATTATAAAGGAGAGCGACAGAGAGACATTTAAACCCCGCAGGCCTGATTGTCAAACTTTCTTTTTCTGAAAGTTGCAAAGATGTCGGCGTCTGTCACCAAATCTGCCATCAGAGAGGCAACTGCAGACTCTGACGTGCACTTTGTTTGAGGCCTTTAGTGAAGGAGAGACACCCACCGAGATCGCTGTCCCACAGTCTTTGCTGCGGTCGAAGCTGAACTTCACCATCTGGCCGTTTTTATCCAGCACACCTTTGCAGGTGTTGTCGTTGAGGTGTAAAACCGAGTAGTCGATGCCTTTTTCTCTCAGGAGACAAGCAGGCAGAGAGACTGAGGCAGAGTTCCCCTCGCACACCGTCGGGTCACCTGGACACCAGAAGGAAAGTCGGCTGCTAGAGTTTTCTTCAGATTCTGCATTCAGACATCTTTGAAAAACATTTTAACCTCCAAAACCTGAGAATTTATTTGATTTCTTTCAAAAACACGGGAATAAACACAATAAGCAGCTTGGCAAGAAATTGAAAAAAACTTGAAAAGATGACGGAAAATGGTCCGGAAATTAGCTGTGGGGAATCATTAGATAACAAGTGGAACATGTCCAGAAAACTGGTTATATATTTGGAAGAAATAAAGCCAATATGCTCAGATTTCAAGAGGTTAAGGTGTTCCCCAGGGAAGTATTCTGGGTCCTCTTTTTATTTTTTCTTTACACATGCTCCCTCTGGGAAACTATCAACAGAGTCAACATTATGTCCTATTTAAATAAGTGTCAGATATTGTGTAAAGTTTTGAAAACCTGTGAAGACTGTGATGGTGCTCAGAGAGAGATATGAAGTCTTACTGAGAGTGTCCGTTGATCTGTATTTGAAGGCGAAGTGACCTCGACAAAGGCAGGCGGGATGACGGATGATGTCTTCGCCACAGAACTCATGATCAGCGCAGGTGTCTTCACAGGACACCTGAGGGGCAGCTGCAGACACAGACACTTAAATCAGTGATCATCAGTGGTGGTTTCAGCACATTTGATGCCCGGGGAGAGTAATAAATGTGACTTTAGAAACATATTGTTAGCGTGCAAACCTCCACACTAAGTTAAGGAAAACAAATGAAAAATACAGAGTGAACAACGATTTATGTTCCAGCGTGTTTCTTGATTTTTTCAGAACTGCAGCGCTTTGCTCACACATATTTTATATCAGGTTTCCAGCAGATTTTCTGGTCTAGTATCACATCCAGATATTTACTTTTTATGTATCCTGTCTATGAGAACATTGTAAATAACTACATGTACTTTAGTACTTTAATTTAGGACCCAGCACTGACCTCTGTGGGACCCCCTTTGCTGCATGTTACCCCCCTCTCTTTGACGCTATACCTGAACTGTCAAAGGCAAAGGGCCCCCCAAAATTAGCAAGAAAGTAGTAAATAGTAAAAGAAAATTACCTGAAATGTTTTTGTTTTTTTTAAAGAGTAAAAAGCAAAAAAATCTACTGG
>NW_024642284.1:0-672 GCF_008729295.1 Plectropomus leopardus
ATCTCATCTTATCTTATCTTATCTTATCTTATCTTATCTTATCTTATCTAACCTTAGCTTACCTTAGCTTAGCCTAGCTTATCTTATCTTATTTTAGCTTAGCTTAGCTTAGCTTAGCCTAGTTTAGACTAGCTTATCTTATCTTATTTTAGCTTAGCCTAGTTTATCTTATCTTATTTTAGCTTAGCCTAGCTTATCTTATCTTATTTTAGCTTAGCCTAGCTTATCTTATTTTATCTTATCTTATCGTAGTTTAGCCTATCTTAGCTTACCTTAGCTTAGAGAAGACTGAAAACTGGAAAACAGGGGAACAGCTTATCTGATTCTGTCCAAAGGTAAGAAAATCCACCTCTAAAGCTTACAAATTAACATGTCATGTTCATTTGTTTAACCCTTTGAAACCTAACCAAACATAGGATGAAGGCAACAAGCAATTTAACAAGAAATCGCAAAAAAAGCAAGAAAAGAAGAAAATTATCTGAAAATAAGCAAAAACTAATCACAAGAATTAAAAAAAAAAGAAAAAGTTACGGGAAAATTCTCTGAAAATAAATAAAAACACTTGCAAGAAATTAGTTAATAGTTACAAGAAATTTATTTGAAAAATAAGCAAAAAACATTAGCAATAAATAAGTAAAAAGCCAGAAGAAAATGATCTGAAAATATATGGGG
>NW_024642285.1:0-220 GCF_008729295.1 Plectropomus leopardus
AGGTTAAGTAGAATAACTTTAACCTTAACATTACCTTAATAAAAAAAACTGCTAAAATGTTTTAGCTCTCTCAGCTCTGTTCTATCATGTTGCATCCTGGGTCACTCTGCTCAGGTGTGCTGCTGCTCACAGGTGAAGGGGGCGTGGCCTTTGTGAACAGAGAGCAGGGAATTGTTTGGGAAGGGGTTTTTGAAGGAGGAAACAGGAGGAGGAGGTGGAA
>NW_024642286.1:0-243 GCF_008729295.1 Plectropomus leopardus
ACAAACGTATCAATGGGGTGGCAGTCCCGGGGAGTGGGGGACTTGTTACCAAATGTATTTTACATACGGACGACGTAAACATGTTATGCACTATGGCAGTGCGATTTGGAAGGCGGCACAAGCGAGGCTCACCGTGAGCGTAATGACTGGGACCACGAGGGTCTTTGGCCGCTCCGGTGCGGAGGGCTGTACATGGTCTGGTTTCTCTTCATAGCGCACAAGTCTTTCGCCTTTTACTAAAGA
>NW_024642287.1:0-266 GCF_008729295.1 Plectropomus leopardus
AAACAGGCTTTAGTAATGTTAATGTGGGTGACATGAAGGCCACAGAAGGTAATGTATCAAATATGATACAAATAGCATGATAGGGTTAATAAAGACACCAGTCTCCTGAAAAGGGATTTGTTATTAGTCTTTGCATTAAAATTCAAGGCTTGGCTTTAGGTGATTTCATAAGTTTTAAGCTCTATACTGTATTAAAATAAAGGGCTACCCAGAAGGCAGGAGAGAAATCAGTATTTTAGAGCCTTAAAAAAAGCAAGAAAACTATA
>NW_024642288.1:0-293 GCF_008729295.1 Plectropomus leopardus
TAAAATAAAGGGCTACCCAGAAGGCAGGAGAGAAATCAGTATTTTAGGGCCTTAAAAAAAGCAAGAAAACTATAATCCAAGCAGAATAAACCTTTACATAAAATGATCAGCAGTAAGATTTTTTCTTTTTAGGTTTAATTATGTAAAATGATGTAACATCAGACCCTGACTAGACCTTTAAAGTTGTTCAGTCCCTGACGATACTGACCTGACCAGTTTTCACGAGCACTGAATGTCAATCAGTTCTTCAATATACTTCAATATACACTCTCAGTCTGTACGCATAGAAATGT
>NW_024642289.1:0-233 GCF_008729295.1 Plectropomus leopardus
GATACAAATAGCATGATAGGGTTAATAAAGACACCAGTCTCCTGAAATGTGATTTGTTATTAGTCTTTGCATTAAAATTCAAGGCTTGGCTTTAGGTGATTTCATAAGTTTTAAGCTCTATACTGTATTAAAATAAAGGGCTACCCAGAAGGCAGGAAAACTATAATCCAAGCAGAATAAACCTTTACATAAAATGATCAGCAGTAAGATTTTTTCTTTTTAGGTTTAATTAT
>NW_024642290.1:0-206 GCF_008729295.1 Plectropomus leopardus
TTTGTTATTAGTCTTTGCATTAAAATTCAAGGCTTGGCTTTAGGTGAGTTCATAAGTTTTAAGCTCTATACTGTATTAAAATAAAGGGCTACCCAGAAGGCAGGAGAGAAATCAGTATTTTAGAGCCTTAAAAAAAGCAAGAAAACTATAATCCAAGCAGAATAAACCTTTACATAAAATGATCAGCAGTAAGATTTTTTCTTTTT
>NW_024642291.1:0-208 GCF_008729295.1 Plectropomus leopardus
TGTAGCTGCTGACAGTCTGGGATATGTCAGTGTGTGAGTGTAGCTGCCGACAGTCTGGGATATGTCAGTGTGTGAGTGTAGCTGCTGACAGTCTGGGATATGTCAGTGATCAGCAGCTACATTGACTGTGACAGGTCACCTAGTGGAAATAGCATGTATTTCCTCCATATGCCAAATATGGTCAAAATGACCTCATCAGGTGGAAAAT
>NW_024642292.1:0-346 GCF_008729295.1 Plectropomus leopardus
GGTTCCTTTGCAACCTTGAAAATGTAACTTAAAGTAAGTACTTAATAATAACAATAAAAGCACCAAACGCACGGACACACACACACACACACACACACAAAATATAAAATTAAAATTATAAGTAAAATGAAAAATTGGGGGAAAAAAAATCTCAAAATTATTAAAAATAGAAAATGGCTTGAATGTTTGTCAAAATAGTTGCCTATTGCAAAGATCATAATTTGTAAAGTGATAAGCCTGTCAGATAAATGTAGTTAAGTAAAAAGTACAACATTTACCTCTGACAATACTAAAGTAATGTACAAGCACCACAGATATGTACCTAATTACAGTACTTGAGTAAATA
>NW_024642293.1:0-348 GCF_008729295.1 Plectropomus leopardus
TAGTCTTTGCATTAAAATTCAAGGCTTGGCTTTAGGTGATTTCATAAATTTTAAGCTCTATACTGTATTAAAATAAAGGGCTACCCAGAAGGCAGGAGAGAAATCAGTATTTTAGAGCCTTAAAAAAAGCAAGAAAACTATAATCCAAGCAGAATAAACCTTTACATAAAATGATCAGCAGTAAGATTTTTTCTTTTTATGTTTAATTATGTAAAATGATGTAACATCAGACCTTGACTAGACCTTTAAAGTTGTCCAGTCCCTGACGATACTGACCTGACCAGTTTTCACGAGCACTGAATGTCAATCAGTTTTTCAATATACTTCAATATACACTCTCAGTCTGTA
>NW_024642294.1:0-3600 GCF_008729295.1 Plectropomus leopardus
GCTGATCTGATCTCTGCTGATCTCAGCTGATCTGATCTCTGCTGATCTGATCTGATCTGATCTCAGCTGATCTGATCTGATCTGAGCTGATCTGATCTCTGCTGATCTCAGCTGATCTGATCTCTGCTGATCTGATCTGATCTGATCTGATCTCAGCTGATCTGATCTGAGCTGATCTGATCTCTGCTGATCTCAGCTGATCTGAGCTGATCTGATCTCTGCTGATCTCAGCTGATCTGATCTGATCTGAGCTGATCTGATCTCTGCTGATCTGATCTGATCTGATCTCAGCTGATCTGATCTGATCTGATCTGATCTCTGCTGATCTGATCTGATCTGATCTCTGCTGATCTCAGCTGATCTGATCTGATCTGATCTGATCTCTGCTGATCTGATCTGATCTGATCTGATCTCTGCTGATCTCAGCTGATCTGATCTGATCTGATCTGATCTGATCTCAGATGGCGACAGAGGGTCTGCCTTCTGCTCGTGGTTTCCAGTTGGTGTTCGGATGATTTCATCGTCTCGTTCTGTGACTCTCTCTCACCGACTGAACTGTCTGTTGTTTATCTCCGCATGTTGAACTTTATAATATTAATAATGCGTTAACTTTGACCTTTAGGACGTTCGATGTCATCGCTTCGCCATTTTGTCCTGTAAGACATTTGAGTGAAAAATTGTCATAATTAACACATGAATTCTTCCGTTATGGTCCGACATATTTATGAGGTCACAGTGACCCTTTGACCTTTGACCATCAAAATCAAATTACTCATCGTTGAGTCCAAGTGGACGTTTTTCTTTTCTCTTCTTTTATTTTACCTTCTCATATTTATCTATCTTCTGTTATTTTGTGTTATTTTCTCTTCCCCTGTCTTACCTTATCTTCTCCCGTCTTATCTTGTCTTGTCTTATCCCGTCTTATCTTATCTTGTCTTATCTTCTCCCGTCTTATCTTATCTTGTCTTATATCTTATGTCTTGTGGAATAAACGCAGCCTGAAGAGAAAGAGAAGTCAGTCATTCAAACATTTTATTCAAAGTGAATCACAGTGATTCTGACGTTTGTGAAGCTTTAAAGTCCCACTAAAGACAAACGTTAAATATCCACCAGAAAGAAAAGACACCTGTCCGCTCTCACAGGTCACCTACAGGAAGTGATGCGTCAACACAGTCAAAGAACTTCAGAATAAAAACCTCCAAAAACAAGAAGTCAGAGGAGCTCTCCAACAGCACGCTGATTATTTTTACCGTCTGAGCTGAGCAGAGGACACACAGTGAGACAGACAACGTGGGGTTAAACTCACCATGACAGAGACCAAATGTCCAAATGTCCACACTGAGAAACTCTCTGAGGATTCTTCACAGATTTAAACTTTTAAAGGTTTCTGGATTCTTCTGGATCAAGTTTGTCTGATCAAACTCAGCTGGACACAAACAAGGAGGACAGTCTGTCCATCTGTTGGATTATCAGAGCCTGCCCCCAAACCATCTGGAGTCCAGTCCAGTCCAGCAGAGTCCATCCAGTCCAGGACCAGTCCAGGACCAGTCCAGGACCAGTCCAGGACCAGTCCAGTCCAGTCCAGGACCAGTCCAGTCTAGTCCAGGACCAGTCCAGTCCAGGACAAGTCCAGTCCAGTGGGTCAGTTGGGGTGATTTTGTTTGTTTCTGTTGTTTTGGTCAGTCAGCTGATGTCTAACTGAGCAGAAAGGAGCTGAAACTCTGAGATGATTTTACACCCAATCAGCTTTGATCTCCGATTATTAATAATCAGCCAATCAGCTTTGATCTCCGATTATTAATAATCAGCCAATCAGCTTTGATCTTTCCATCAGCGAGACACGCGGGCAGCCATTGTTGCAGACTGATGTCCATCATGTCCTCTGATCCTGAGACTCACAGGCCGGACTCACTGTGTGTGTGTGTGTGTGTATATGTGTGTGTGTGTGTGTGTGTGTATATGTGTGTGTGTGTGTGTGTGTGTGTGTGTGTGTGTGTGTGTGTGTGTGTGTTCAGCTCTGTGTGGGTCCGATCAGTGATAGATGGAGTGGCAGCAATACTGTGGAGAGGAGGGAGGGAAGGAGGGAGGATGGAGGGAAGGAGGGAAGGAAGGAGGGAAAGAGGAAAGGAGGGAGGATGGAGGGAAGGAGAGAAGGAGGGAGGGAAGGAGGGAGGAGGACAAAGGCTTCATTCTTTCCCGGTGGTGAGGAGCGTCAGGGCCCTCTGGAGGTTCTGGATCGCCGTGGCGACGTCCTCGTACTGCAGGGCGCTGCCGGCGTACTTGCAGTACTTCTGGGCCTTGGCGAAGTCCTCCGGGGACAGGTGGACGCCGCCTGGAGGGACAGACAGAGGGAGGGTCGGAGGAGAAGGGGAGGAAGAGGATGAGTTTAAAGTGGGGAAAAGAAGCAGAGAGGAGGAGGTCAGTGAGATCAGTTAACAAAGACTACGAGCCAATCAGAGAGCAGCGAGGAGACGAGTACTGATGATGTCACTGTACAGCAGAGATCAGTCCAAAAACTGTCTCTCTCTCGCTCTCTCTCTCTCTCTCTCACACACACACACACACACACACACACACACACACACACACACACAGACACACACACACACACACACCACTGAAGTGTTTCTGTGATTTAAAAAACGAGCTGAGAAAAACTGTCACAGCAGATTATTCTACTTTCACTGATCCAATATTTCATGAATTCATCGTTCAGTGATGGAAAACTGACAAATGATAATTCTGCTCGAGCTCAAGTTGATGTCTTCAAATGTCTTGTTTTTATCCAAAAAAATAAAAATATTGAGTTTGAAAAGACGTGAAATGAAGGAAAAGCAACAAATCCTCACGTCTGAGGAGCTGCAACCAGACATTAACCAACATTTACGAAACTTTTTATCTTAAGATTCATGTTATCCCCACCAACCGCAAAACAGTCAGAACGACAAATTCAGAGTCAAAAGCCCAGAATGACACCCAGAAATAATACAAGTCCTGTTTTTCTGCTCTGATGGCTGTGGGATCAAAAATGTCAGTTTGAATGGGTTTCAATGGAGCATTTTTGGACCTGAACAGTCTGAATGATAAAAAAAATAACTATTTAGTTTCCACAGTGTATTTTTTTTCCCCACAGTCCAAAGACCTGCAGCTCAGGTTGATTGGTGACTCTAAATTGCCCTTAGGTGTGACTGTGAGTGTGTGTGGTTGTCTGTCTATATGTGTCGGCCCTGCGATGGTCTGGCGACCTGTCCGGGGTGACCCCGCCTTCTGCCCAATGACAGCTGGGATTGGCTCCAGCCCCCCCGCGACCCTTACGAGGACAAGCGGTTACAGAAAATGACTGTAGGCTGAGCTGGATTACACTCAAATACACAATCTGGACTACATTTAGGACACATGCATCAACACACACAATTATCACAACAGGAAGAAGGAAAGAGACTAAAATGAGACAAACGGTCCCTGAAGGGTTTTAGGTTAAAGATGTCCACAATAATGAGACTAATTTGAACAATAACAATATTAATATCAATAATAATAAGAACAACAACAACAACAACAACAATAATAAAAATGATGATGATAATAATAATAATAAAA
>NW_024642295.1:0-483 GCF_008729295.1 Plectropomus leopardus
CCGATATTTATTTGCAGTAAAAATGAAAATTTTGGTGTCAAAATTTATAGAAACACACCTGGGATTAGAATGAATACAGTATACTGTTTGTTTACACTGAAAAAAATGGCCTTAACTTTTTGTAAAATAACATGAACACATAACATAATAACATGAACACATAATCTTAACTAAAATGCCTATTAAAACAAAAAGTGCAGGGGCCTTCTAGTAGCATTTCCCAAAACTCAAATGAATAAATAAATAAATAAAATAGCTCCCTGAATTTTTGAAAAAAATCAACAAAATAAACTGAACTGTTCTCATAATTAATATAACATGAACAAATAATCTGAATTGAAATGCCATTTAATTATATTAAAACAAAGTGCAGGGGCCTTCTGACATTAAATGTACACTATTGTGCTTAGAAGTGTTTGTCATATTACATAAGAAAAAGGCACTTGGCAATTGTAAATGTAAACAATAAAGGCTACTTTACAC
>NW_024642296.1:0-251 GCF_008729295.1 Plectropomus leopardus
AGTGGTTTTTACCTCTTTTATTGTTGTTTGTGTGGCAGTATAGAGACCTGTGGGTGAGCCTGCCTAATTAGCGACACCACAGCCAACCACCAGAGGCGCACCCTCCTATAAAACGGGCCGATCCCTCCCTGCCGGTTCTCTCTCGCAGCTCCTGACGGTGACGTCACTTTCGGGTCGGACCTTTGCGCTTGGACAGGTAACGCGGTTTGTCTGCTCACCTGCTGCTTTCGGCTCATGTGGCCGGGAGCTAA
>NW_024642297.1:0-400 GCF_008729295.1 Plectropomus leopardus
CCTTACTTCGGCTGCTCTTATCTATCTGTGACTGAAAACTCACATAAGTTTTACTTAATCACTCACAGCTGTCTCCTCCTCTCAGCGGTTTTTTTTTCTGTGTATTCACAGCCGCTCTCTCACTGTTAGCCGGTTAGCTTCGTTAGCATTAGCTCTGGTTAGCGATGGCTTCTCTCTGCTCCTCTCCCTCTTCTGCTCTCTCCTGCTCAGTGTGTCAGATGTTTAGTTACTCCTTTGCCTCCTTCAGTGATAGTGGTACCTGTAACTAGTGTAGTTTATTTGCTGCGCTGGAGGCGAGGCTTAGCGATCTGGAAGCGCGGCTCCGCACCGTGGATAATCCCTCTGTAGCTGCAATAGCTAGCGAGCCCCCTGTAGCCGGTGCGGACCGACATAGCGTAGC
>NW_024642298.1:0-405 GCF_008729295.1 Plectropomus leopardus
CTAAAAACAGCTAAAAACGGCATAAAATGGCTTCTAGATACGCGTAATAGCATACAAAGTTAGAATAAATGTCAAAAAAAAGCCAAAAAAACTCATTTTTCAGAATGTCAAAAAAATGGACAAGAAGGCAATAGTATAGTATGTCGAAAAAAGTCAAATTTTGGCCGCTCCTAAAAACAGCTAAAAACAGCATAGAATAGCTTGTAAAGAGGCGTAATAGCATATAAAGTGGGAATTAACGTCAAAAAAAGCCAAAAAACCTCATATTTCAGAATGTCAAAAAAATCTGAATCAGAATCAGAAACAGAAAAAGATTTATTGCCAGGTATAGTTAACACAATATGAGGAATTTCTTCTGGTGGGTTGGTGCAACATAAATATAGAAAAAGAAAACAGATAAAATAG
>NW_024642299.1:0-611 GCF_008729295.1 Plectropomus leopardus
AGTCGGCCTACTTCTCCTATAGCTGCCGACAGCCTGCCGACATTCACTGTTAGAGAAAGGCTGAAAATAAGCTCATGTGCTTGTGGCCCCGGGCCCCCAAAACATTACATCTGCCCCTGGTAATAATAATGAGAGCTCAGCGCGAGCGGCCGGATGAGACACGGAGCGATGCGTCCTGCTGTTTCTAAATAATTCATCCAAAGTCTGATTGAAGTCGTTCACTGCGTTTGGTTCTCCGCGGTGCTGTTCTTATTATCATTGGCTGTTCGTGTTGTCTGTCAAAACACTGGAATGAGTTCTATCGACATTCTATCGATTACGTCTCATATTTCAATCGAGGGAAAGTTGATATCGTTATCGTTTTATCGCCCAGCCCTACATGACGGTAAACGAAACGCTACAAAGGACGCATATTAAAGCTACGTTACATCGACAGCTAAAAGTTAAATTTTGATTACTATAACAATTTGATTACAAACAACCAGACTGTATGACTTTTTCAAAGTTTCTGTGACTTTTTCAGTCCTGAAAAAAGAATGTAAAATTGCATGACTTTTCCAGGTTTTCCATGACTGCAGAAAACCTGACACCAAATACATAAATATAAATAA
>NW_024642300.1:0-246 GCF_008729295.1 Plectropomus leopardus
ATAAATCTGCTGTAGTTTTACTTTAACTGATGAGTTGGAGGTACCTCTGTCCGTCCACAGTGCAGATTGAGACGCCCCACTTACTGCTGTCCACGTTGTCCTTCTCTTTGTCCTGATCTCATCCAACACAAAATAACACAGAGATGATTCAGAGACAGCTTTTATTCTCCAGCAACACAAATACACCACAGTTACTGAAATAAAGTCATCAAGCCATTTATTTACACTGACGGCCCAAGGGCCAAA
>NW_024642301.1:0-282 GCF_008729295.1 Plectropomus leopardus
GTTGAGCTCATAATATCATCAAAGTTGGAAAAGTGACAAAGTCTTCCCTGGTATGTCAAGGAAACCCTGAAAGTGCCACTAATAGAAATATGGAAAAAATTTGGTGACAAAATTCCAATACCAACAAAAACTATTATTGATAACAAGTGTTGTAACTCTGTGCAGCTACCAATATCGCCAGAGGTGGAAAAGTGACTCAGTCCTCCCTGGGGTGGCATGGTGTCCCTGAAAGGGCCATTGATGGAAATCGTGCAAGCATCTATGGAGAAAACTCCTGTTCCC
>NW_024642302.1:0-323 GCF_008729295.1 Plectropomus leopardus
AATGTCGGCAGGCTGTTGGCAGCTATAGGAGAAGTAGGCCGACTCAAGAGTTTTTAATTCCTGAGTAAAATGATTAACAGCACAGAAGTTTGACAGAAGCTGAAGTCAGAGTCCTGCAGTCAGGAGAGGTTGGCCTATTATCAGCACAATGTGCTTCAATTTACCTGAAGTTTGTTGAAGATGGAGCTTTTCATTTTTAACAATCCATCGTGGTTTCTGTGACGACGCTCTGACGCAACATTAGAGGAAGTCAGTGATGTCACGACATCCAAGCAAATCAAAGTGACGTCAGAAAAACAAAAGTGATAGAAGAACTTTTCACT
>NW_024642303.1:0-313 GCF_008729295.1 Plectropomus leopardus
CATAGTTCACTGACACAGTGTCATGTGACCATGGTGTGTTGGAGTGTAATAAACATATGATTTACTATATTTTTTTATGGATCTTTCCAGCATTATATCAAAATGAAAAGCTCCATCTGAAACAAACTTCAGGTAAATTGAAGCACATTGTGCTGATAATAGGCCAACCTCTCCTGACTGCAGGACTCTGACTTCAGCTTCTGTCAAAGACTTTTTTAAAATGCATCATACGAGGAACATGTATTTCTTTCTTAATAATTGAGGTATTTGTTAACATATTCTGCAGTCTATACTATTGTATAATTTATTTTGC
>NW_024642304.1:0-342 GCF_008729295.1 Plectropomus leopardus
GGTATGTCTGTAATGTATTAACATGTCGTTCTTCATTCTCGTTGACTACATTTTCATGCACAAAATATTCAGTTTTTTGCCTTTATTCCAAAAAGACAATATGCCTACTGAGCTGTTTGCACGGCTAGTGAAAATGAATATTACACTAATTCTCCTGTTAACATGCAGCCATGCGTACTCCGGTTGAGGCCATATTGTTTATCACATCAAGATATGCAAAAGTGGGACGTCTGGAGCCGCTTGTCATTTTGCTTCTTTGCAAGTTTTCTGCTGTTGGCAGACTTGTTGGACCATGAAAACACATCCTCCCTCTTTAGTTTCTTAAACCACTGTCCTGAAAAG
>NW_024642305.1:0-3157 GCF_008729295.1 Plectropomus leopardus
AAAAATGTCAAAATATGACATGTCCAAAAAACAGCTGAAAACCACTTAGAATAGCACTTAGAGTCATGTTTTAGTATACAATGTTGAAAAAACATCCAAAAACTGACCAGAAACCCAAAAAATAGCACGTCGCAAAAATGGCCAAAGAAGCAAGGCTATACTATGGAAAAATGTCAAAATATGTCATTTCAAAAAACTGTTGAAATCCACATTAAACCACATAAAATTGCATGTCCAGACCTATTATAGCAGAGGATTTTGCAAAATGGACAAAAACACCACAAATTAGCATTTTGAAAAATCCACTAACGATGCAAGATTAAAGTCCGGCAAAAATATCAAAATTTGACATGTCAATAGAGCTACTGAAAGTCACAAAAAATGTCAAAACAATTAACAAAAAGGCAGTAGTATAGTATGTGGAAAAAAGTCACATTTTGACTGCTCCTTAATAAAAGCTGGAAACGACATAGAATAGCTTGTAGAGACGCTTCATAGTATACAAAGTGGGAATAAAGGCCAAATGTTATGACCTGGTTGGAGAGGGGAAAAGGGAAGCAACAATGACACCAGATTAGGTTAGTAAAATGTTTTTTATTGTAAAAAGTAAGTAGCTGTTGAATAAAGGGCGAATGAGTGCTGTGTAATTAACAAATATTCTAACAAAAGGAGACTCCAACCTAGAGTTTTTTCTTCTCTTCCTAAATACCATGAATAAATGAAATCAAATCTCATTAACTACTCTATCTAACCCAAACCAGAAAAACATTTGAAATCCACCCAAACTAGTGAACTAACAATTCACAAAATAAGTGTGCATATTATAACGAAATGGGTTCCAACTGAGGTCTGAAGCCCACTATCAAAAACACTAAAAGACAAGCGCGTCATAATTAATAATAGCTTTTGAAAGGGGAGCTCTAGACTAGAAGCAGGAAACAAGGCTGTCTGTTGAGTGAAGAAGCCAAGTCTGAAGTCAGAGCCAGGCCTCTATTGGGGTTGTGTGGTGGTGCTCCGCTCCTATAGGCTGATGAGAAGTAGCAGCTTCACACAATCAGATCCTCCCCCTGGCAGGACCGCACGGGTGAACGTCATCAACCTGCAAATTGCAAACTACTCACACACACAAGCACACTCACAACTATACACACACACGCAGAAAGCAATCCAAAGCAGGTTACACAAAAGAGGGGGGAGTGCAGCGGGGGCCATGACACCAAAAAAGGCCAAAAACCTTGTAATTTAGCGTGTCCAAAAAGGAAACGTTATAGTATGTCAAATGAAATCAAATTTTGACCACTCCGAAAAATGTCTGAAAATGACATATAATAAAAAATACATAACAATTCCGTGTAGAAAAGCAAAAATACGCATGTCGGAAAAATGACCAAAGAAGCAAGGCTATAGTATGGCAAAAATGTCAAAATATGACATGTCCAAAAAACTGTTGAAAACCACTTAGAACAGCACTTAGAGTCATGTTTTAGTATACTGTGTTGAAGAAACATCTGAAAACTGTCCAGAAACCAAAAAAATAGCATGTCGGAAAAATGACCAAAGAAGCAAGGCTATAGTATAGCAAAAATGTCAAAATATGACATGTCCAAAAAACAGCTGAAAACCACTTAGGATAGCACGTAGAGTCATGTTTTAATATACTGTGTTGAAAAAACATCCAAAAATGGCCGGACACCCCATAAAATAGCATTTCGAAAAAATAAGCAAAGAAGCAAGGCTATAGTATGGCAAAAATGTCAAAATATGACATGTCCAAAAAACTGTTGAAAACCATGTAGAATAGCACGTAGAGTCATGTTTTAATATGCTATGTTGAAAAGACATCCAAAAATGGCCAGAAACCACATAAAATAGCATGTTGAAAAAATGACCAAAGAAGCAAGGCTATAGTATGGCAAAAATGTCAAAATATGACATGTCTAAAAAACAGTTGAAAACCACTTAGAACAGCACTTAGAGTCATGTTTTAGTATACTGTGTTGAAGAAACACCTGAAAACTGTCCAGAAACCAAAAAAATAGCATGTCAGAAAAATGACCAAAGAAGCAAGGCTATAGTATGGCAAAAATGTCAAAATATGACATATCCAAAAAACTGTTGAAAACCACGTAGAATAGCACATAGAGTCATGTTTTAATATGCTATGTTGAAAAAACACCTAAGAACTGGCCAGAAACCCAAAAAATGGCATGTCGGAAAAATGACCAAAGAAGCAAGGCTATAGTATGGCAAAAATGTCAAAATGTAACATGTCCAAAAAACTGTTGAAAACCACGTAGAATAGCACATAGAGTCATGTTTTAATGTGCTATGTTGAAAAGACATCCAAAAATGGCCAGAAACCCCATAAAATAGCATGTCGAAAAAATGACCAAAGAAGCAAGGCTATAGTATGGCAAAAATGTCAAAATATGACATGTCCAAAAAACAGTTAAAAACCACTTAGAATAGCAAGTAGACTCATGTTTTACTATACTGTGTTGAAAAAACACTTATAAACTGGCCAGAAACCAAAAAAATAGCATGTCGGAAAAATGGCCAAAGAAGCAAGGCTATAGTATGGCAAAAATGTCAAAATATGACATGTCCAAAAAACTGTTGAAAACCACGTAGAATAGCACATAGAGTCATGTTTTAATATGCTATGTTGAAAAAACACCTAAGAACTGGCCAGAAACCAAAAAAATAGCATGTCGGAAAAATGACCAAAGAAGCAAGGCTATAGTATGGCAAAAATATCAAAATATGGCATGTCCAAAAAACTGTTGAAGACAACTTAAAATAGCAAGTAGAGTCATTTTCTAGTATACTATGTTAATGAAACACCTAATAACTGTCCAGAAACCAAAAAAATAGCATGTCGGAAAATGACCAAAGAAGCAAGGCTATAGTATGGCAAAAATGTCAAAATATGACATTTCCAAAAAACAGTTAAAAACCACTTAAAATAGCACGTAGAGTCATGTTTTAGTATACTGTGTTGAAAAACCACCTAAGAACTGGCCAGAAACCCAAAAAACAGCATGTCGGAAAAATGACCAAAGAAGCAAGGCTATAGTATGGCAAAAATGTCAAAATATGACATGTCCAAAAAACTGTTGAAAACCACGTAGAATAGCACATAGAGTCATGTTTTAAT
>NW_024642306.1:0-282 GCF_008729295.1 Plectropomus leopardus
TGCAGTTTGAATGGGTTTCAATGGCGCATTTTTTGCACTTAACAGTATAAATGTAACAATTAGTTTACACGGTGTATTTTAGACTTATTGGAGTTGAGCTGGAAATTCCAAGATTGAACAAAAAACACCAAAATCTTGCCAAATGTATGCCA
Source organism: Plectropomus leopardus (assembly GCF_008729295.1). NCBI lineage: Eukaryota > Metazoa > Chordata > Actinopteri > Perciformes > Serranidae > Plectropomus > Plectropomus leopardus. The sequence goes on from NW_024642306.1 coordinate 153, forward strand.
TATGCATGAACACAGTCAAAATTATCAAAAAATGAAGAATAAAAAGTGTGTAAAAATGCAGTCCCTAAAGGTTAAAAACTAACACTGTGGATTTAAAGCTGAGTTGGCACTTTAACGTCATCATTGTTTC
>NW_024642307.1:0-702 GCF_008729295.1 Plectropomus leopardus
CAGCATACTCCAGCCCTACGACACCGCAGCGTGTAGTCGCAGGTAGGCATGGCAAAAGAAGTACACACAACTCACAAGCATCTTCAACCAAATTGAAACCTATAACCTTAATTTACAAGCAGGCAATAATACTCATGGACCAGAAACCAATGAGATGGCATTACTGCCGTATTTTAACAAAACACAACCTTTTTACCTTCGAGAATTTTATGAATTTTAGCACTCTCAAATTGTTTTTTAAATGTCTAAATAATCATGTGGCACTACTCTCCGAATTGGCCACCAGGCGTCAGAGCTCTCATAGAGCGACCACACGAGCCTCTATAGTGGTGACTGTCTTGTCCCAAGATACAAGACTTGTTTCTATCAGTCTGCTCTCTCGGTAAAGGGAGCAACAATGTGGAACTTTCTACCCACAAACCTAAAACTAGAGACCAACAGTAATACATTCAACAAAGGACTCAAACAGTGGCTAAAATCAAAACAGTGCTCACAAGACTAGTTTTAACTGGTCGACTACCTGTTTATGTTGCCTTTGCTCTGTATTTTATGTATGTATGTATTTTGTAAACTGCCTTTCTTTCACAGTTGTAATGTTACTGTACACTGCATTTTTCCCTTTTCACTTTCTTTCTTTCTCTTCCTTTCCACCATCTCTATTATTTCAAAAGCCTCCCATGGACACATGTTGCGAATTAGCAC
>NW_024642308.1:0-236 GCF_008729295.1 Plectropomus leopardus
CTTGTGAAAACTGGTCAGGTAAGTATTTTGGAAATTGAACAATTTTAGAGGTCAAGTCAAAGTTTGATGTTACATAATTTTAATTTAAAACTCCTTTTTTAGTTTTCTTACAAAAGGAAGTGGAGTGTGGACATTTTTTTTTTCTTTTTAGAGTGCAAAGTTCAAAGAGTACAAACAGAAGTCGACTTATGAAGGCCCATTCATAGATGTGTATCCTGTTGTGATGGTTTTGAGAT
>NW_024642309.1:0-224 GCF_008729295.1 Plectropomus leopardus
ACTACTTGTGAAAACTGGTCAGGTAAGTATTTTGGAAATTGAACAATAAAAAAGGTCAAGTCAAAGTTTGATGTTACATAATTTTAATTTAAAACTCCTTTTTAGTTTTCTTACAAAAGGAAATGGAGTGTGGACATTTTTTTTTTCTTTTTAGAGTGCAAAGTTCAAAGAGTACAAACAGAAGTCGACTTATGAAGGCCCATTCATAGATGTGTATCCTGTTG
>NW_024642310.1:0-207 GCF_008729295.1 Plectropomus leopardus
GGCCCATTCATAGATGTGTATCCTGTTGTGATGGTTTTGAGATGAGTGGTTGGTGGCTCATCACCATTTCAATGCCCATCAAAAACACTAACATACCAGTTAAACTTTGAGTGCTAAAGAAAAGTTTCAGTTTACAATACTGGAATGTAAAGTCCTGTAGAGCTGAGTGTCATTGTGAACTTATCGTAACATTTATTATGTGCCTTT
>NW_024642311.1:0-201 GCF_008729295.1 Plectropomus leopardus
AAAACTTGATTGACATTCACTACTTGTGAAAACTGGTCAGGTAAGTAGTTTGGAAATTGAACAATTTTAAAGGTCAAGTCAAAGTTTGATGTTACATAATTTTAATTTAAAACTCTTTTTTTTAGTTTTCTTACAAAAGGAAATGGAGTGTGGACATTTTTTTTTTCTTTTTAGAGTGCAAAGTTCAAAGAGTACAAACAG
>NW_024642312.1:0-212 GCF_008729295.1 Plectropomus leopardus
ATGTCATTATATCCTACTCAAGGGTGGACCTTCTTCTGTAATGTGCACCATCAAACAAGTTGCATTTCTTTAAGTACAGACTGAGAACACAAGTATATTGTAAACTTGATTGACATTCACTACTTGTGAAAACTGGTCAGGTAAGTATTTTGGAAATTGAACAAAGTCAAGTCAAAGTTTGATGTTACATAATTTTAATTTAAAACTCCTTT
>NW_024642313.1:0-295 GCF_008729295.1 Plectropomus leopardus
TGTGCTTTACATGGTTGAGTGTGAATGTCACTCCGTGCTATCTAAGAGGGAACTTGTGACATTATGTACCAGCCAACAGTGGACTCATGTCATTATATTCTACTCAAGGGTGGACCTTCTTCTGTAATGTGCACCAACAAACAAGTTGCATTTCTTTAAGTACAGACTGAGAACACAAGTATATTGAAAACTTGATTGACATTCACTACTTGTGAAAACTGGTCAGGTAAGTATTTTGGAAATTGAACAATTTTAAAGGTCAAGTCAAAGTTTGATGTTACATAATTTTAATTTA
>NW_024642314.1:0-652 GCF_008729295.1 Plectropomus leopardus
ATCAAATAATGTTTATGTAATTTGTTTTTAAAAGTCAGTGAAAAGAGGCCAAGGCATTAACTTATTAACTTTAATTAATATATCTGTTCCCCCTGGTCCCCTCTGTCAGCTTTTGGCACACGAGCATCCAACTGGAACATGGCAGGATGATGTCAGACGAGAACACATCTGCGGAAAATAGATTTTTAAAATGCATTTTTTTCCACTTTTGAAAAATGTTGAAATGTTGAATGTTGAATCCATTATTCAGCTAATTACAAATGTTACTGTCATAAAGGGAAATGGAGTATGGACAAACTTTTTTTAGAATACAAAGTTCCAGACAAAAGTCAACGTATGAAGGCCTGCTCACGGATGTGTATCCTGTTGTGGTGGTTCTGAGATGAGCTGTTGGCGGCTCATCACCATTTCAATACTCATCAAAAACGCTAACTTACCAGTTAAATTTTAAGTGCTAAAGAGTTGTTTCAGTTGACAATACTGGAATGTAAAGACCTGTAAAGTGTCAGTGAGAACTTTTTGTAGTATTTATTACGTGCCGTTCACTTCATGCACACTCTCTGTGCACTGTGACGAAGCTGCATAATATCTATCTGCCAACTAATTTACAACTTTATGTGTTACAGATTGTAGTATTCAAAAAACAACCAAA
>NW_024642315.1:0-381 GCF_008729295.1 Plectropomus leopardus
CACACCTGTAAACACTCCTGACACACCTGTAACACTCCCCACACACCTGTGAACACTCCCCTCACACCTGTAAACACTCCCCACATGCCTGTGAACACTCCCCTCACACCTGTAAACACTCCTGACACACCTGTGAACACTCCCCACACACCTGTGAACAAGGCAAGGCAAGTTTATTTGTATAGCACGTTTCAGCAACAAGGCAATTCAAGGTGCTTCACACAGAACATTGAAATACAACAACAGGGGGAAAGGAAACACATTTAAAACATTATAAAAGAAGCATGTAAAAGGTGATTAAAAAAAAGTAAGTAAAAAATAAGAGTTGCAGTGCAGAGTTTCGAAGTAAAATATAAAATTTAAAAAGTAAAAAGCCTTTTA
>NW_024642316.1:0-2274 GCF_008729295.1 Plectropomus leopardus
ACACACACACACACACACACACACACACACACACACACACAGACTCAGTCAGTGTTTCTGGGGATGAAAAACTGAAAGAGTGTGTGAAATATTGACCTGCCACAGACGAGAAGGACGAGCCGATTCCCTGCAGAGAGCGAGCGAAGAACAGCAGAGCGTACGTCCCTGAGAACGCAAACACTGAACACACACACACACACACACACACACACACAAGACTTTTATTTAAAGAAAACACACTTTCATCACAGTGTGTGTACTTGTGTTACTGTGTGTGTGTATGTGTTATAGTGTGTATTTGTGTCTTAGTGTGTGTGTGTGTGTGTGTGTGTGTGTGTGTGTGTGTGTGTGTGAGACTCACTGATGGTCGACACAAACATGATGATGAAACCAGCGAACATGGGGATGTGATACCCGACCCTGCAGAGACAGAGACACACACGCACACACACATGCACGCACACACACATGCACGCACACACGTACACACACACGCGCACACACGCGCGCGCACACACACACACACACACACACACACACACACACACACCACTTATCAAGGGTTAATCCGTCTTTACAGGATTTTGTTGTATTCTGGTGAAGAAAAGGATTCGTGAACATTATTCATTTTTCATCATCATCCAGTTTGTGTTTAGTTCATCTTCCATTTCTGTTATTGTCATTTTATTTCATTTTGATCTTTTTCTGTTTGGTTTGTTTAACATGTTTGAAATAATTATCTATCAGTTCAAATCAAAATTAAAATTAAATCAAATTTAATTTAAATTACTTTCAATTTAATTCAAATTAATAAAATTAAAACTGATAAAATCAAATTAAAATCAAATCGAATCTAATTGAATCTAATTTCATTTCACTTCATAAAAAGAGTTTCCTCACAGACAGGAAGTGACGAGTTACCTGTTGGTGAGCGGGCCGACGAAGGGGTTGACGAGCAGCTGGATGAGAGCTTTGGAGGCAAACAACAAACCAACACGAACATTTTCCTCCTCCAGAAACACGCTGTCCTGAAGACACGAGGACTCCTGCAGGAGACACGTAGTGTATGAAGACACCTGGAGACACTCCTCCTACAGGTAAACATCGTCCTCCACCTACCGTGGAGTCCGTCGTGTTGTCCACCAGCGGATCCGTGGTCGTCTGGTCGGTGGGCTTTGAGTCGGGGGTCGGCTCCTGCAGGCCGAAGGTGGTGTTGTCAAAGAGGGACACCAGAGGAGACGCCTGGGGGCTGTGCTCAGACTGCGTGCCCAGGACCGGAGCGCCGAGGCTGGGCAGAGGGAGCAGGGAGGGCTGGGCGGTCTGCGGCTCCGGACTGGGATGCTCCATGGCGTACAGGAAGGTCGGGATGATCGGCACTAAAAGAGTACGATTTGTAACACCCGCGAACGTAATAAAACACAAACATAATACAAATCTGCAGCTAAGTAATAATCCCACAAAAATAATACATTTCCCACAAACGTAATATCAGCTATCGACTGCAAATGTGACACGAAATTTCCTGCAAATGTCCAGAAAAGACATTTATATGACTCACGGAGTATAGATGTCTTTTCTGGACGTCATACAGATGTCTTTTCTGGACGTCATACAGATGTCTTTTCTGGACGTCATACAGATGTCTTTTCTGGACGTGGAATAGATGTCTTTTCTGGACGTACTATAGATGTCTGTTCTGTACACCTGATGTCTTTTCTGGACATTTACAGGAAGTTTCGTCTGTTGGCAGTCAGCGGCTGATATTACGTTTGTGGGCGTTACAAGATTGATTAATAAATTGAATGATTAAAAAAGTTCAGATCATGAACATATTTGACATCTGTTCGTGTCACGTCTGTCCGCTCTGAAGAGGGACCCCTCCTCAGATGCTCCTCCTGAGGTTTCTACCGTCTGTTTTCCCCGTTATACGTTTTTTTGGGGGGAGTTTTCCTCGGTCGAGGACAGAGGGATGTCGTATGCTGCAAAACCCTCTGAGGCAAACTGAAGAATCATAATAAATCAGAATCATAAGTCAAATCCAATCAGCACCCTACTGCTACGCGAGTGAGGATTGATTGATCGATCGATCGGGAGATGAAAATCCTATTTTTAGACTCACGATGAGCCTTTGAGGACGCATGAAACCACCAGAGGAGAAAAGAGCAGAGAGAAAAATTTAATGTGAGAGGAGAGCGAAGGAGACAACAGTGAACTGAGGCCGCACGCTTTAAAGTTCAGGGTCAGCAGGTCATCAGTGTGTGTGTGTGTGTGCGC
>NW_024642317.1:0-818 GCF_008729295.1 Plectropomus leopardus
CTAAATTCTTGCTTGTGTTGTACGTCGCTTTGGATAAAAGCGTCTGCTAAATGAAATTGTAGAATTGTAGAAAACGCCGAAGCAACAACTCAAACTAAACACTCTAAAACAATAAAGCTTCTTTATTCAGTTAAACTTTCTTTCAAAAATTTAAACACATTTCCAGAAACAAAGGCTCAAACTAAACTTCTCATAATTGGTTATTTCCCCCAAAATGAGACAATTTAAAGCACTAATATCAAAATAGTTTAAATGTTTGGCTTCTTAGGCTATGTTACACATTCAAATGTACAAAACTGTGTCAATTTGTTTCCTTTTTTAAAGTTTATGGGTGTTTTTACATCCCCAAATAAGCTGCAATTTATGATACATACTATAAAGACTGTTGCAGCATTTTACCACAACATTATGAATATATCATGTTAATTTCGTTTTATCAGAATAGTATACTTGTCTTTTACAATGAGCTCCAATTGAACTCACAACCCAGCTGTCCCAGAGTCATACTATAAGCTTTCAGTTTATTCTGCAACATTGTTAGAGTTCAAAGACAAATGTTACCTTGCAATTATAGGCAGAATGAGAAATACCACAGTGGGAAAAAAACGCTTCCCTCTGCTCTCCGTGTTGCTTCATTTTCCCCAAAACACAGTAGAGGTCACTATGAGGCAGATGAAATTTCTAGTTTGTGGTTGTAAAGTTTCATAAGGCTCTAATGATCCAGGGGGTCACATCAGGTTATTTTATACGATGATGTCTGTTTCAAAAAATGTTCTCAATGAAATAAAATGGCTATTATGGGGGCTAACATCATCACA
>NW_024642318.1:0-200 GCF_008729295.1 Plectropomus leopardus
CCAGTGCCTTTATCCTGCTACACAAGAGAGAGAGGAGAGAGGGAGGAGAGGAGAGAGAGAGAGAGACAGAGAGAGAGAGAGGAGAGAGAGAGAAAGGAGAGAGAGAGAGAGAGATAGATAGAGAGAGATAGAGAGAGAGAGAGATAGATAGACAGATAGATAGACAGATAGATACATACATACATACATAGATATACACC
>NW_024642320.1:0-659 GCF_008729295.1 Plectropomus leopardus
GTAAGTCCCCTCTTGGAAATTTCTTTAAAAAAATTTAGAAGTCCACACTTGGATAGTGAAGTGGGTTCAGGTGTGTGTGTGTGTGTGTGTGTGTGTATGTGTGTGCGTGTGTGTGTGCGTGTGTGTCTTATTGTTAGACTTATTAGTACATGCATGTACATACCAAATATATTTTGTTATATTTCACAACAATACATTTTAATGACGTCAGCCACTTTTCATAAAGATATGCAGCTCTAAGTACAAAGGTACAAAATTACAAAACAACAAACAAAATAAAAGACAGGAAATGCAACAGTAAACACATTAAGTTATCACTTTCAGCTGAAATACTTTTACTGTTGTTAATAACCAAAGTTTTGAAATAGACACTTCATATCTAGCTCATGGAGTATTGAGCAAACAGTGCTGACAGTGTTGTAATGATCTTTGTGGGGGGAGCCAGCTCAGCCACAGCAATGATGCACCACATGGTGTTTCACTCTGCTGTTATTTCCCAAAATCACAAACACACCACGATTGCTCTCTGTGTCTCAAAAAGTCATATCCTCTGGATTTTCTCCAGGACTTTGGGTGCAAATACTGTTATGTGTATTTACACTAAAGCTCAAATATGAGATGTAATGTCTTCACATCAGAATACAATTCAGTTTTATTCC
>NW_024642321.1:0-231 GCF_008729295.1 Plectropomus leopardus
CTCAAATGAATTGCCTTTTTGAGGGCTTTAACATATTCAAAAAGTCATGAAACTTTGCAGACTTATCATGTCTGGTGAAAAAATTGATATTTTAATGTTCTCGTGCCTGGGTGGGAGGAAGTGTATCAGTTGTGCCCCCTACTGATTTTCAACGAAGCAGCCCCCACAGCACGTTTGACCTAGGGCTGTGAAACATTGGACCCAATACCTACAAAAAAGTCTTTTGAAGCC
>NW_024642322.1:0-495 GCF_008729295.1 Plectropomus leopardus
ACTCCTGCATTCTCCTCCTCCCCTTCACTGCCAGTACTTTTCCATTCTCCTCACTCTGCTCTGCTCTACCTGCTAGCCACGCCCACTGCTGCAGCCTGCTCTCCCCTCAGCTGCAGCTCATCTCCAATCAGTGCAGTATTTAGGACTCTCCAGTTCACTCACTCTTTGCCAGATTGTTCCTCTGCCATGCATGACTTTCCAGCGTTCCTTTGCCAGATTACCTGTTGCCGACTCAGCCTGTTCCCGACCAACCCTCCGTGCCTGCCACCCGGTGTACCTACCTGCCTTCTGTCCCCGACCACGTGCTTCGCTTCGGCGTTCAGGAAATCTGACGGCTCCTCTGGCAAAGACCTCCCCGCTCGACCACGACGATCCTTCAGCCTGCTCCTCGACGGTACCGTTGCATTCTCGGACTGTTTCCCCGGCTACGGATCCTCTGCCTGTCCCCGACCACGACCCAGCGTTATCCCCGACGACGTTTCCACACGTGTTGTC
>NW_024642323.1:0-431 GCF_008729295.1 Plectropomus leopardus
CTGGGTTCATACACACCCCGTTTCAGTACAATCTGGCCAACAATGGACCCAGCAGACCCTAGCACTCTGCAGTCTCGCTTAGCCCGTGTTGAGGGAATGCTCCAGCAACACGAGGCTCAGCTCTCCTCTAACGCGGCTGAGGCTCGCCATTCCGCCTTGGCGTTGGAGAGAGCCTTGACACTGCTGGCTAATCAGGTTCAACAGATGGCGACCTCGTTGACTCAACACGCTGTTCCTGGTTCGAACCCTGCTGCGACGGCTCCCAACTCGGCGCCACCTCCCAGTTCCGCACCCGAACCCCGGGTGGGGACACCGGAACGCTACGCTGGAGACCCAGAGGGCTGCAATCCGTTTTTGACGAACTGCTCCATCCTGTTCGCTCTGCAGCCACATACATTCGCCACCGAGGGAGCCAAAGTAGCCTTCGCTAT
>NW_024642324.1:0-795 GCF_008729295.1 Plectropomus leopardus
TGCTGAGCTACAAGATCATGTTGATGGGAACCGGCATGAAGGCATGGTCAACTTTCTGTGTGATCTGAATAAACACAGTACAACAAACAGTAATGCATGTTTTGTTTTTTTTTTCCACAGCAAGCCAGGGTCCAGGTTTACTACTACTGCAACTACTGCTGCTCTGTGGGCAGCTGCCATGTCCCATCCCCCGATGAGCCACGTTCCTGTAACGACCCAGCTTTTGTTCTGGCCCTCACTCTTACCTGTACTGACATTCCCCAAATGATACACAGGAGACAAATAATTGCATTAGCAATACCACACTTTACCAAGACAGACATGTTTAAAAAGTACAGTCACAATATATGTTGCCAAAGTGCACGGTGATATATATATACACCCTTCTTCTGTCTGAATGAAGGGAATCCCCTAACCTACAGGAGGACCATTTAGGGCTCAAATTCTTGTCTACAAAGGTTGGTGGCTTTAATTCAACATTACTACTTGTTTAATCAGAGTTATTCTGGTGTCCTGCCAGAGCTCATGTTACTCCTCATGTCCCAGCTCCCAATGGGCCACATTCTTTGGTTTAGTTAACGACCATCCTTTTTTTCTAGTTGATGGCTCTGTGCTGCTGTGTGAGTGTGTGTGAAAAGCCTTCATACCATGCTTTCACACTCAAGTATGTGAAATGTGGGTGGGGCTGTAAGGTGCACAGTTTAAATACAGGAGAAACTTGGTCCCTCACACAGACCTAGAGTCAGACCTCTCACTGTAAACTACACTGCACCAGAGATTTTCATTTTTCTTGCT
>NW_024642325.1:0-360 GCF_008729295.1 Plectropomus leopardus
CAAGACAACATAGACTCAAGACAAAAAACAACTTAACATAATTTCCTCGACATGACACCAATGCAGAAGTGCTGAACATTGCCGTTCCTCTGATGGCCACTTGAACACATGAATGAGTCAACACCCATAGACTCCCATGTTTAAATGCCCAATTTTATAGCCTAATACAAAAAAGGTTTTGATCTCTAAAACTTATTTCCCCATTCATGACATCTGTGCAGGGGGTGAATTTATATATAATAGAACTGCTTTGTTATTGAGGCCTCAAGTTACATATAATTAAAAGGATGGATTCAGAGGACCCTATGGCTCTGCCATAACTGTTGCTATTTCAATATGTTTTCAGTTCATGAAAGTTAC
>NW_024642326.1:0-386 GCF_008729295.1 Plectropomus leopardus
TGGAACAAGCTCTTGCATTAATTTTATTTTGGAGAGACTTTATATTAGACTGTAAAACACAGATTACCAGTTATTGCGCTATTTTTTGTTGGAGAATAATGCCCTGCAGCGTTTTAAAATGTTGTTTTCGGTAAATTTGTTGTTATATTAATTGATTAATAACAAAATAATAGTTAGATCAATAAAAAAAAATTGGTTAGATTAATCGATAAAAAAATAATTGTTAGGTGCAGCCCTAGTGTTTAATCGACCTGAAACTCTGTTTGTGTATGGAAAAGAGGCCAAAACCTAAAGGAAAATATCTTCTTTCAAAAACCTCTGAATACGTGGACAAATAGACTTTTGAACATGAACACTGTTTTAAAATATGTTTGGTTTTTTTTTTT
>NW_024642327.1:0-1023 GCF_008729295.1 Plectropomus leopardus
TGTGTGTGTGTGTGTGTGTGTGTGTGTGTGTGTGTGTGTGTGTGCTGTTACTGTAGTTGTAGCTGCCTTATTACGGCGTGATATTGTGGGCGTACTGGCAGCTTGTAGTGGCATCTCAGCCGTTCCCAGCAGGACATATAATCTGACTGTGCGGACAGAAGTCTGGCAGTTTCACAGGCCTGTGGTCCATGTGACCAGACTAAACAAGCCCTCTACACACACACACACACACACACACACACACACACACACACACACTCACACACACACATACACACACACACACACACACACACACACACNCTCATAAAAAACAGTCCCTTAGCTTTACTTTAATATTCTGTTTTAATCCTGTTCTGAAATCATTATTTTAAAATATATTTTAAAAAGCTATTACATATAGTGATGAAAATGAACCAATAAGGAGCATCAGTGGTCATTTCACATAGTGCACGGTCTTCAAAATTGACTTCAAAGTCCTGGAAAAGTCCCCCAAATGTATTTGGTAAAAATGTGCATAAAGCCTGCAGGTAGGAGAACCTGTGTTTACGTCTGTCTGGATGTAAACAAACAGCTCGGGCTTCGTTTCTGCACCGCAGAGTCCCCGCGGTAACACCTCGTCCCCTCTCCAGGTTTAAATATACATTGATCAGAGGTAAAAATAGCCCCGGCTAATTTATAAGCACATGACAGGGCGCAGTAAATAGCGGCGAGATGTTCCGGCCTCGCCGCTGACCTCTGGCTGCGCTTTTTTCCCTGACACATTTGTCACCGGCACACACTGGCCCTCTGCAGAGTCTAACAGTTGCTTTTCTCATTTACTGAATCCTGCAGCCGTTTAGTCTCCCTCTCTGCACCACGTACCCTCTAAACAACACTAACTGCATTATTTCCGTGGTTGTTTTCATGGCGGTTTATTACCCCAACACGGGCGAATATTGAAAAAACCTGCGGCCACAAATGCCTCTGAATCAGCCTCTGTGTGTGTGTGTGTGTGTGTGTGTGTGTGTGTGTGTGTGTGTG
>NW_024642328.1:0-431 GCF_008729295.1 Plectropomus leopardus
AATGTGTGGTTATATTATCATAAATAATATGGTTGAAAATTGCATGGATAAATAGAACACATATTGAAGGCTTCTCCTCACTTCAAAAAGTTACAGTTTAGCCTGCAAACCAGATGAATCTACATGTTCACAGGCCGTTTCACACAGGGGTATAAAACCATACTCAGTGCCTTCTCTTTGCTCTCTTTGCATTTTTACATTTTGACAGAATCATGCTGCTCCATTTACTAACATTTACTAAAGATGCACGCTTTTGAGATATTATGGAAAATAACCAACATGACTACAGCAGATGTTGTACGTCATGTTAAGGTACTATTTTTAACTTCTGTTGGCAAAAATGACACTTCTTTACAGATATATTGATGCTGTACCATCACATCCCATCTCTGCATGTTGTAGTGTGTTTTCATCCATTTGACACTCAGCAC
>NW_024642329.1:0-544 GCF_008729295.1 Plectropomus leopardus
ATATAATGTAAGTCAGCTGTCTGTATTTAGTTTGATATCATATGAAGACTATTTTTTTTTGTTATTTAATTTGATTTGCAAGACAGCAGATGCAATATAAAACAGTAACAAAAAGCAAAGAACAAACAATCATACCAGCATGCAATGCCAGGGGTAAATAAAAAAAAAATGTTTGACACAGATACAAACTGAAAAAGAGCAATACAAATATATATATATGTGTGTGTGTGTGTGTGTGTGTGTATATATATATATACACACATATATTTACAGCTTAATACCACAAGTGCAATTTCACTTTCACCCATGCAACTGTGAACATTCTTTATTTAACTGTTGAGTTTCTCTGTGTTGTAAATACTGTATATATTGTTTGTTTATGTCGTCCTCTGTGCTTATTTCCTTCATCTTCATCCTGCACGTTTTTGTACTTATTTATTTATTAATATAGTTTATTTTGCACAGTATTATCTTGCTATTTTGCTATCCCTTTGCTGCTGCAATGTTGGAAATTTCCCCACTGTGGGACTAATAAAGGATTATC
>NW_024642330.1:0-303 GCF_008729295.1 Plectropomus leopardus
TACTTATACTGTATTCCAGGTCTAGCCTTGCCTTTATAAATTATTGTGGAAGACAACATGCAGAAGATATTCCAAAAATGGCATACACTCAAACTGTTATTGATTTTTTACAGTGTTTTTGTTTATTCTAAGCGGCTGAATTTTTATTTTTGCAGCCCATGTTGCCTGCATATATAAAATGTATTATGCAACAGAATCTTCTGTACGCTGCCATGGTAACATGTTTTTGTTCATGCCAATAAAGTTCTTAGAATTTAAAAAAAAAAAAAAGAGTGGAATGGAATGTCATGATGGAATCTAGTG
>NW_024642331.1:0-968 GCF_008729295.1 Plectropomus leopardus
CGTTTTATTTTTGTCTGAATGATATTTATGATGAAATCAAAACTATATTTCTTGTGCTGTTTTCTGATGATTTCCTTCTAAACAATAAAAATGCTCCAAACTTTTTTCTCCACGTTGAAGCTTTTTTTTTTTAGATTTAGAACATTATTATATTTTTAACAGCGAGAATAAAAAGTTAACTCTCTTTGCTTTTTCTTTTGGTTGTTGTTTTTTGTGGGGTTTTTTTAACACACACACACACACACACACACTCTCTCTCTGTCTGGCTCAGTCATCAGTCTCCGATGGACTCTCAGGTATCTTTAAACTCACCGAGCAGCTGCAGACTTCAGACTTCATCTTTGTTCTTGTGAAACAGGAAGTTGACGCCCCTGCAGGGCTCTGATTGGCTGGGAGCATCTGTCAGTGTGGAGGAACTTTTACTTTGTAAAACCTCTGACGGATATTTTTATTTACTTTTTTTTTTAAATTTCACTTTACAGAAAAGCTGCTGGGAAGTTTCTGCGCACGATGCTGAAAGGTTCAGTTTTTACTGAATAAACAAAACATATCTGTGATTTGCAGAAACGTAAAATATAATATCTTTTTGAAGGCTGAGCTGCTCTTCTTCTCTCCTCCTCCACTGGACTGTAGCAAAGGATTCTGGGTACTGTAGTCCTGTGTGGTCCTTCAGGAGCAGCTTAGAGGGATCACAGTTTTCATTACTGAGGATCTGACAACAACAGCAATATTATATTATGAAATTATTTTTAAAACTGTATCCGGCAGCATCAGCATGGTTGTTCAGCTGCTGTTCAGCTATATATATATATTAGTGCTGGGCCGTGCTGCGTTAACGCGGGATTCTTATCGCGCGATAAACTATTTTACTAAGTTGGGTCTATACAGTGAGCGAGGCACCAATTTCACTTTGTTGTTTAAGCGCGGATGTATACCTGGTCGAATTACGCGGAGGGGGCGTGAACAAG
>NW_024642332.1:0-201 GCF_008729295.1 Plectropomus leopardus
TTAACATATATTTTTATTGGATATTTTAAGAATATTTTCCAGATGTTCAACATATATTTTTATTGGATGTCTTCACATAGATTTATTTATGATCACAGACATAAACAGTAGTGAAACAGTAGTTTTCGGATGTAGATGTTATGTGTGTGTAGAGCAGACAACTGTCAGAGCTGCAGATGAGCGTTAATGTGTTTTTACCTG
>NW_024642333.1:0-321 GCF_008729295.1 Plectropomus leopardus
TTAACATATATTTTTATTGGATATTTTAAGAATATTTTCCAGATGTTTAACATATATTTTTATTGGATGTTTTTATCCAAAAGACAGAACTTTTTTTTTATTCTTTTGACTTTCAACTAACTACTAACCCATTAGCCTCCATCTCACCACATTTTTTCTTTACACTGCAACATTATGATGACATTTTATTCCCTTACAGTAAATTAAATGAATATTCACTGTAGAATCTGTAAAAATGGTGTATTTTAACCAAATTATAATGACATGCCTCCTGAAAAATCCATCAAGTCTCCAACTCAAGAACTGAACTGAAAAAAAAAG
>NW_024642334.1:0-352 GCF_008729295.1 Plectropomus leopardus
GTGCGCATATTCTCATGGCCACCTTGCAGGCTGTTATCATGCACTGATTGAATTAAAATCAGAAATACTTTATTGATCCCCGAGGGGAAATTGCCTTTAGTTACAGATGCTCCCATTCTAAAGTCTTAAAAGAAGTAGGAAAGTGTAGAATATATCAATAAAATTAAAACATAAGTACTAATATAAAATAAATATATCTAAGCACTAAAGTATAAATAGAAATGTACACTTGTTCATGTTACTACCATGTGATAAATAAAACAACAGATTAACAACATTTGAATATGGAGTATTACACATGGATATACTTATTGCACTAGATTATTGCACATCAAAGTAGTTACTGCACATT
>NW_024642335.1:0-220 GCF_008729295.1 Plectropomus leopardus
TTATCACTTTTAGGCTGTTTTTGGACCTTTTGTTCAACATGCTATACCATAGTGCGTCTCTATGAGCTATAATAAGTGGTTTTCAGCCATGTTTTGGACATGTCAAAATTTGACATTTTTTGTCATACTATACTAGGCGGGTTTTGCCGTTTTTTTCAGTAAGCTAATTTACCTTTGTTTCACATGCTATACTATAGCGCCTCTCTTTGAATCATAAGAA
>NW_024642336.1:0-533 GCF_008729295.1 Plectropomus leopardus
GTATACTAAAACACGCATCTACAAGCTATTAAATGTCCTTATCAGCCATTTTTATGACATGTCAAAATTTGATTTTTTTTGACAAACTATAATATGGAGTTTTCAAACATTTTCATGACATTTCAAAATCTGACATTTTAGACATACTATACTATGGCGATTTTGGTAATTTTTTTGACATGCTAAATTGTGACATTTTTGGCCTTTTTTTCCCACTTTGTATACTAAAACGCGCCTCTACAAGCTATTAAATGTCCTTAACAGCCATTTTTTATGACATGTCAAAATTTGATTTATTTTGACATACTATACTATGGCGTTTTCTGTAATTTTTTGACATGCTAAATTATGACGTTTTTGGGCTTTTTTCCACTTTGTATACTATGACACATCTTTACAAGCTATATGTTGTTTTCAGACAGTTTTATGACATGTCACAATTTGACATTTTTGACATACTATACTATGGCATTATCGTCCATTTTGTTGACATGCTAAATTATGATGTTTCTGGCCTTTTTTGGCCTTTTTTT
>NW_024642337.1:0-425 GCF_008729295.1 Plectropomus leopardus
TTTTTGGCCTTTATTTTCACTTTGTATACTCTAATGTGCCTCTACAAGCTATTCTATGTCCTTTTCAACCATATTTAGGAGCGGCCAAATTTTGACTTTTTTCGCCATACTATAGTATTGCCTTTGTCGCCATTTTTTGGACATGCTAAATTATGAGTTATTTTGGCCATTTTTGAACTTTATTTTCACTTTGTTTACTATAATGCGCCTCTACAAGCTATTCTATGTCATTTATAGCCATTTTTAGGCGCGGCCAAATTTTGACTTTTTCGCCATACTATACTATTGCCTTTGTTGCCATTTTTTGGACCTGCTAAATTATGAGTTATTTTGGCCATTTTTGAACTTTATTTTCACTTTGTATACGATAATGCGCCTCTACAAGCTATTCTATGTCATTTATAGCCATTTTTAGGAGCGGCCAA
>NW_024642338.1:0-2096 GCF_008729295.1 Plectropomus leopardus
ACCAGTGAGAAGCAAAAATAAAAAGCAGAAACAATAGAGAAAATAAAGGAAGAAAAAAAACTGGTGAAAAAGACAAAAAAAAGTTCACAGCACCGACAAAAGCCAAAAAAACGCAAGTGAGCAGATCAAGAAGCTGCATCTGCACCCACCCAAAAAAGAAGTGAAATTGCAAATTAAAGAAAAATAAACAAATCAGTAAAAACAAAGTGAACGGAAGAAGCAGAAAAAGAGAAGAGAAGAAGAAGCAGACGGTCCAGTTGTGTGGCGTGTTTACACTGCGGCCTGTAAATGAATTCAAGATGGCGTCTGGTCTCGCCAGGAGCCACAACATCAAAGAGTCAGACAGCCAGTGAAGTCACAGCGCTTTAATTGACCACTAATTACACTGAATTAACTCTGAGACTCTGTGTGTGTGTGTGTGTGTGTGTGTGTGTGTGTGTGTGTGTGTGTGTCCTGGTCGATATGTATTTTAGAGCTAACCGAGTGTGTATATCAGCAGAGTATTAACATTAAAGTGTGTGAGTATAACTGTGTAAAGGCAACAGCAGAGACAGAGACACAATCTGGCCCACAGTCGGGTGCCGCGTGGCCCCCCAACCATTTACTAATTCACAATAAAAATAAAGTGATACACACTGGGAATTGTTTTTGTACTTTTAGTGTACATAAGGTGTCAGAATCCATAAAAAAACAGCATTAATACAGAGATTGTGCCAACGGAGGATCCACAACACCCCAACAGACATCCTTACAAAGCTCCTATTGTCCTAAAATCCTAGAAACGTCCTTAAATTCAAGAAATGTCCCAAAATCCTAGAAGTCCTCTGAAAAATGTCCTTAAATTCAAGAAACGTCCCAAAATCTTAGAAACATCCTAAAATCCTAGAAATGTCCTAAAATCCTAGAAACATCCAAAAATTTTAGAAATGTTGTAAAATCCTAGAAATGTCCTAAAATCCTAGAAATGTCCTAAAATCCTAGAAATGTCCTAAAATCCTAGAAACATCCTTAAATTCAAGAAGTCCTCTGAAAAATGTCCTCAAATCTGAGAAACATTCAAAAATCTTAGACACATTAAAAAATCCTAGAAATGTCCTAAAATCAGAGAAATGTCCTAAAATCTGAAAATTGGCCTTAAATCCTAAAAACATCCAACAATTTGACAAATGTCCGAAAATCCAATAAATGTATTCAAATCTCAGAAACATCATAAGATCTTAGAACAGTCCAAAATCCTAAAAACATGTATGCTGCTGGGATTGGCCCCTGGCCTCCTGTCATTTTGCAAAAAGTGGCCCCCAAGCGAAGCAAGTCGAGTATTCCTGGAATATAGTACTTTTTGTGTATTGAACTAAAAAGAATATCAGCTGTTCAGAGGTAGAAAGATGATTTCTGCAGATGTGAAATGACTATTTCGCGTTATACTTTCTTTTCCTTCCCTCATCACTCCAGCCCAGTGAAGGGGTGTTTGTTTCATAGCACAGAGCCTCCCTGCGGTCACACTCCCTGACTAACCCCACCTACTCCATCAAATTCATCATGAAATCACAAAAAGACAGGATTAGAACCAAAAACTGGAGCAGCTCGTGGGGTAGAGCGACACTGAGATACACTGCTCTCTCTGTCTCACAAACGCACACATCATAGACTTCCTCACCGCCAGAACTGCAGAGAAAAAAGAAAGAGAAAAGAAAAACACCAGCTGACTGCGGGGACAGTTCATCTAATTAGGGGTTCAACTGTCCCCAAACTGCTAAAGCCTACTGATACTTTACGGCAGGTGCAGTTATATCGTCTGTCATCACCTCAACCGACAGCTTCACCTGCATCAGTGAACCACATCAGAGGCGACGCAGGAGAGGTGAAGCTGCAAAGAAACTAAATCAAGAATAAAAGAGCGGACTGAGAGGAACAAAGGAGCAAAAAACATCAAAACGTGAAAACACGGACGCCTCACACACACGCGAGATCTCTTCAATCTACAGTTTCAAGGTGGTTCTTGAGTTATGGCCAAAAACATGATGTATGAGGTCACCGTGACCTTTGACCTTCAGATTTTAATCAAGTTCATCCTTGAGGCGAAGTGGAAGTTTGTT
>NW_024642339.1:0-235 GCF_008729295.1 Plectropomus leopardus
ACTTTTTTTTAATATGCTATACTATTGCCTTTTTGGCCATTTTTTGGACATGCTAAATTATGAGGTTTTTGGCCTTTTTTGGTCTTTATTCCCACTTTGTTTTCTATGAAGCGTCTCTACAAGATATTCTAAGTTGTTTTCAGCCATTTTTGGAAGCGTTTAAAATGTGGCTATTTTCAACATACTATACTTTTGCCTTTTGGTCATTTTGAGGTTTTGGGCCTTTTTTTCCATA
>NW_024642340.1:0-223 GCF_008729295.1 Plectropomus leopardus
CATGCATGTCTTTCCAGCGTTTTCCTGCCAGATCTTCCGGTACCGACTCTGCCTGTTCCCAACCTGCTCTCCTTGCCTGACTCCCCGTGAACCTACCTGCCTTCTGTCCCCGACCACGTGCTCTGTTTCGGCGTTCCGGAAATCTGACGGCTTCACTGGTAAAGACCTTTCTGCTCGGCTTCGACGATTCTTCTGCCTGTTCCCTGTTGGTGCTGTTGTCCCC
>NW_024642341.1:0-524 GCF_008729295.1 Plectropomus leopardus
GTAGAGGCGCGCAATGTCATTCAGAGTGGAATTTTTTAGGTTTTTTGCCATTGTTGGTTTTTATTTCCACTGTGAATGACATTGCGCGCCTTTACAGGCTATTCTATGTCCTTTTCAGCCATTTTCAGGAGCGCTCAAATGTTGACCTTTTTCGCCATACTATACTATTGCCTATTGATTTTGTGATATATCATCTGATTTGTGGCCGTATGTCTTGGACACTCGGGTGAAGAGTGGAGTGGAGCTGTCAACTGATCACCACCTGGTGTTGAGTTGGATCAGGTGTTGGGGAAGGCTGCTGGACAGACCTGGTAAACCCAAGCATGTAGTAAGAGTAAGAGAGGAGGAGGTGAGAGGAGGAGAGCAGAGAGGAGGAGATGAGAGGAGGAGAGCAGAGAGAAACATCAGAGGAGAGCAGAGGATGCTGATGTTTCCTACCTGAGGATGTTGATGCAGCCGTTGCCGTTGGTGAGGAACAACATGTCGTTGTCGTTGTTCCAGGAGATCTCGATCTGCTCCTCGGC
>NW_024642342.1:0-740 GCF_008729295.1 Plectropomus leopardus
TGAGATTTTTCGCCATACTATACTATGCGGTTTTTGGCCATTTTTTCAACATGCTAAATTATGACCTTTTTTCCTTTTCTGGGCCCTTTTTTCAACATGCTATGCTATGGCGCGTATCTACAGCCTATAATAAGTGGTTTTTAGACATTTTTTGGACAGGTCCAAATTTGAGATTTTTCGCCATACTATATTATGCGGTTTTTGGCCATTTTTTCAACATGCTAAATTATGACTTTTTTGGCTTTTCTGGGCCCTTTTTTCAACATGCTATACTATGGCGCGAATCTACAGCCTATAATAAGTGGTTTTCAGACATTTTTTGGACAAGTCCAAATTTGAGATTTTTTGCCTATGCGGTTTTTGGCCATTTTTTCAACATGTTAAATTATGACTTTTTTGGCTGTTCTGGGTCCTTTTTTCAACATGCTATGCTATGGCGTGTCTCTACAGCCTATATTAAGTGGTTTTCAGACAGTTTTTGGTCAGGTCAAAATTTGCGGTTTTTCGCCATACTATACTATGCGGTTTTTGGCCATTTTTTCAACATGCAATAAAATGACTTTTTGGGCTTCTATGGGCACTTTTTTCAACATGCTATGCTATGGTACATCTCTACAAGCTATAATCAGTGGTTTTCAGAAATTTTTGGGCCAGGTCAAAAGTTGACATTCATTGCCACACTAAACTTTGCGGTTTTTTGCCATTTTTTCAACATTTCATAACATTACTTTTTGGGCTTT
>NW_024642343.1:0-202 GCF_008729295.1 Plectropomus leopardus
CCTTTTTCTTCGTTTTTTTCAACATGTTATTTTAGTTGTTTTTGGACTTTGTTGGCCTCTATTTCCACTTTGTCCACTATGGCGCGTCTCTACACGTTATAATATGTATATATACTATACTATTGCCTTTTTCTTCGTTTTTTTCAACATGTTATTTTAGTTGTTTTTGGACTTTGTTGGCCTCTACTTGCGTGACACTTTA
>NW_024642344.1:0-224 GCF_008729295.1 Plectropomus leopardus
TTTTTCGCCATACTATACTATTGCCTTTGTCGCCTTTTTCACGATTTTTTGCAACATGCTAAATTAGCAGGTTTTTGGACTTTTTTGGCTTCAATTTCCACTTTGTCCACTATGGCACGTCTCTACAAGCTAGAATACGCTGTTTTCAGACATTTTTGGGATGTGTCAAATTTTGAGTTTTTTCGCCATACTATACTATTGCCTTTGTCGCCTTTTTCACCATT
>NW_024642345.1:0-373 GCF_008729295.1 Plectropomus leopardus
ACTGATGCTGATGTTTCTGTAACTGTACAGGAAAAATAAAAATAAACTAAAAATCAAAATAATAACTATAAATAATAATAACATTAATGACAATAGTAACAATAATCATAATAATAATAACAACAACAACATTGCATGGTGTAACCTGTGTATGAGTGCTCCTGCTGCCTGACCGAACTCGCTGACGAGTGACGCCCCCTCCCCAGAGAGGATCTCTGGCTGAGAGCACAGGGGGGGCGGGGGGGGGGGGGGCCTCACAAACTCACACTTCTGTTTGTCCTCCCACGACTTCAGGGTGCTCTCAAACGCCTAAAACACACACACACACACAGTGACACACACACGCACGCACACACACACACACACACACACA
>NW_024642347.1:0-229 GCF_008729295.1 Plectropomus leopardus
CACACACACATATATCTATATGACCTGTGCAGGTTCTTATTTACGACAGAGGATTAAAGCCACAAAAAAACCTTGATTTTGAAAATGAAGTCATAAATTTATGACTTTAACAGTCAGAATAGTCCAAGAAAAATTTGTAAATTTACAAGAATTAAGTCCAAATATTACAAGATTAAATTCAGAAATCAAAAATTGCAATATTACAAGATTACACTCGTACATTTACCAG
>NW_024642348.1:0-239 GCF_008729295.1 Plectropomus leopardus
AAGACAAGACAAGACAAGACAAGACAAGACAAGATAAAATGAAACGAGATAATGTAATTTAAAATATAAGATGATTAGATCTGATGACATTAGATAAGATAAAGTCTTTTTTGAGCCTCAGAGGGAAAAAATTACAATGCCATGTCAAAACTCCCTTGTTTTTGATTTTTCGGCCTCTTGTTTGCTTCCTAGAGAAGGACCCTTCAGAAACAGCTCTTCCCCTGTCCCCAAGCCTGCTC
>NW_024642349.1:0-7180 GCF_008729295.1 Plectropomus leopardus
AAAAAAAAATATATAAAAATAGCTCCCTGTGGTTTTACAAGTTTCCTCCCATGCTGACACTTTCTTTCTACTTTTTAATTAATTAATTTTATTAGCGATCATTAAAATACAGATCGCTGATACAGCTAATCGGCAAAATGCCAAATATCAGCCCCAATAATCGGACAGGCCGATAACCTGTCAACTCCTAGTACATACAACATAGTCTTTACCAAGATCAGTTAACATTTTCACACTCTGAGTGTGTGTGTGAGTGTGTGTGTGTGTGTGTGTGTGTGTTTACAGAGTAAACTCACCATCTTTTTAGCCTTTTCCGCTGCATACCTCTGCTTCTGGGCTAAGGCGAGGTCTTTCCCTTGATGGCAGACAAGCTTTTTCATCCCCACAAACATAAATGGGATCCCAGTAAATTCAATGGCCGGCATCCCAGAGCCACCAGCCCACTGCCAGTAGACCCGGTTAACGGGTAAAGGTTCCCAATCTGTTAAACAAATAACAACACTTATGACAAGAGAATTTATCCTCATTAGCTGATTAACTGCTGGCATCTATTAGATGAGTTAGTAATGTTAACGTTAGTTTGAAATAATTTGCTCATTTCTTTACCTTTGTCATTGTAATGCCGGTCCACGCTGTAAGTGATGAATTTAGTCTTCGACTCCTCCTCCACTCCTTTAATAAAAGAGTCTAACTCAGCGGAGTTATTAAATTTCTGAAAGGGAGCACAGTCAGATAACAGTTACCCAAAGCCCAACAAAATCAAATAGGTTTCTTTTAAAATCAGACATTTAATTTATCCTGTCTACCAGGTAATCGCTAAATTCAGAGATGTGGAAAAAAAATTATCTTTTGTAAAAACGAAATCAAAAGTATTTGTCATTTATCTTATGACTGCCTTTGCATTAATTTATTTTGGATGAAAACTGACTTTAAAAAAAACACTGACTAGTTAAAAGGTTCAATTGGAAAAAGACATTTTTTTATGGTAAAAATGATTTTTAAAATATTTGCATGTATTTTTATGGTAAATATTACATTCATAAATGTAAATGGACTCAAAAGAAACCCAAAATACAAGGATTCAAAATAGAAATTAAACATTACATCCAAACATTACACGGACTGAAAGACAGTAAAGTTGAAAAAACACATTTGTAATTCCTTAAACGTTTTTTGTTTGATATTTTGTACATTACCCCATATATATATATAATATATGCGCATGCATATAAATAGTTCTTTTGTTTTTTGTCTCGTCTCACGTTAGTTGGCCAGAAATCATTTGTTCTCTGTTTTGTTGCTCACCTTTGTCATTGTGAGTGATAAACGCTCTCTCCTCTCCCTTCATAAAACACTCAACCAAGCAAAGTTATCACACTTCTGGACCGCAATGATACAAACCGAAAAACCGAAAAGTAACATAAAAAAAAAAACCAAAAAATCTGCCAGACTCATGCTTCTATACACCCATGGCATCAACCATCGTAACCAGTGCGCCTCCAAAATACTCCCGAGTGGAAACACAGGCTGCAGTCACAAAACGTCCATGACGCTCGTGACCAGGTGCGGTGACGCCAAACACTCTGTTTATGTAGATTTGATTTATTTAAATGTCTCCGTTATGTTTGATGTGACTTTATAAGTTGTGGTCGATGAAAAAAACTGCTAACTGTCTTTTTTTTTCTCCGGGTCACCAGGTGGCGCTCTGTGGCTCGATCGGCGGAAGAGAAAAGTTCCTCCTGGCTTTCCGTACCTTACGAAAGCGAAGGTTGGTTATCTCGTGAGCTCACTTCACTCGTCGGCGCGCTGACATTGAGGACAACAACCGCAACCTGCGCTGCGTATCGCCTTTAAAAACAATAGGTAAGAAATATGTAAGTTTTTGCTCTGAAAGGAGACGTAACAAAGACAGGAGTGACGAAAAAATAGTGTAAACAGCACCGCTGACCGTTAACCGATGGTGCTAGCTTGTTGTGAAAAAGGAGAAATGTTTAGTCAGAAGACTTTAACTTTTATAAACATTAAAACAGACGCACCGGAGTTCAGTGTGCTTCACGTCAGCTGCGATTCATACGGAAATCTGCGTGATAACCAGCAGTGTAACTGTTACCAGAGCTTTAGTGCAGCAATTGTGCGGATGTGAGGCTCAAAACTGTTTTAAATTAAAAATAGAAAATTAAAAGAAGAAGTTAGGTTTAAAACTCAGGAATATGTGGCCTTTTGCTTCACTTATGTGTCAGAAAATAGTTTGCTATAGCAATGAATGAATGAATGAATGAATGAATGAATGAATGAATGAATGGTATTTCAACCCTCAAAATTCACTTGAGTAAAACTACATATTTATCACTGGCAAAATGTACTTTAAGTGACGTGCAAATTATTTTATATTATTGGATTGTAATAATCGACTTACTTTATATATTGGTTAGTTTTATTGCTAACAAAACATCACCATTTATAAGTTTACTTTGTGTTTTGTATATTTGTAAATGTATAATATTTGAAGCAATTAGAAACTGCAGTTGGCAGATAAATGTAAGAAAATGACTTTTCCTCTAAAATGTAGAAACATTTAATGGATAAAATAACCAAACAAAGTGACTTTTAGCTAATCCAGCAAAGTAACCTCAGTTATGGAATATATTGCAAACTTTTCTGAGTTGATTACTATAGAGGAATTTTAATGACCTGAAAAAATAACACTCTTTTTCAGCGAAACTGTCTGAGAAAATAGTACATGTATATGTGTTAAACTGTTTTTTGTGTTGCATTTGAACTGGATGTTGTGCTCGCCCCTTGTGGTTGTGACTGTTGTAGTCTGTAGTTGTAGTCTGCTTGTTGTTTATTGTAACTATGTTTATGCTGCACTCTTGGTCAGGTCACTCTTTACAGTTTTAAATCTCAATTAGACTTCTATCTGGTTAAATAAAAGTGTAAGGGTAAACAAATCAAAGCACTTTCATCGCGCTGATACAAAAACCATAAAGGAATCTGAAAATAATGCAATGCTGCACAGTGATTTGCAGCATTTTAAAATCATGAGTCATCACAAAACAGCGTGAAAAAATTAATAAAAAGTGATATTTTCATATTTAGAGTGACAATTAATCGATTAGTCGGTCAGAAGAAAATGAATTGCCAACTATGATAATCGATCAATCATTTGCTGGTTTCACCGTCTTTTAATGTGTGAATTTGCTGCTTTTCTTTATTATTAATGATAGTTTTGGAATTTTTTACTATATACTATATTAAGCTATACCATACCATACTATACTATACTATACTATATTATACTATACTATACAGTGACTTTTTTCATCAGACTATACTATGATTTTTTCAGTGTTTTTAGATATAATACACTAAGATTTTTTTATACATACCATTCAATGACTTTTTAACTTATGGACATACCGTACAACTGTACAACTGTACAACGGTGACATTTTACTGATATTTTTACTGTGATTATACTATACCATGACGTTATTTTCGGTATTTTGGAACATTATGGCGCTTTTTTGGTTGACGTACTAAACTATGACTTTTTTCATGATTTTGGACCGTATACTGTTCTGTGGCGTTTTTTTCATGATTTTTGACGACATACTATTCTATGATGTTTTTTTGGACAACTTAGTATAATATGGCCTTTTTTCCGTGATTTTGGAGGAAATACTATACTATGACTTTTCTTTTCGTGATTTTGGGCGACATACTGTACTATGACTTTTTTTCGTGATTTTGGATTGCATACGATACTGTGGCGTATTTTTGTGATTTTGTATGAACTACTACAACGATAACGTTTGTATGCGAATATGGACGACATACAATAACTAACAACTAACAACATTTTTTCATGATTTATGATTGACTCCATCTTCTTGTTCCCTTCAGGATCCTCACGATGGTGTCTGGAAAGCGGCTCGCTGACATCGGCTATAAGACGTTTTCTGCCACAATGATGCTGTTAACGGCTTATGGAGGCTACCTGTGTGCGATGCGAGGATACCGCTACATGCAGAAGCAAAAGCAGCTGAAATTGGCAGCAGAAAACCAGGACCCTGAAGTCATTAAAGACTGAATTGAGATGGACTTTCCTTGTTTTTGCATAGATGAGGACATTTCCTATTCCTTCTTTGATTTGTTGGTTGCTAAATCATGGATATGTTAATTCTTCTCTGGATGCTAAAGTGTTTTCATTGTGGCAGCACTGCACACTCAAAAAGAGGATGTTCTAAAATTCATCATTTTTCAAAAGTGAAGATGGCTGTAATTGTATCATAAGATATTAAATCCCTTTAACCACGCTAAGCAATGTAGTGTTTATAAATACAACTGCATCAAGAAACACAGCTTTCAACAACAGAATATAATTGGAAATGTATATTTTACGAGGCACTCAAGGGAGAACGTGATACCAGACATTTAGTACACTTCTCATACCTGAAATCCTCTATAGGCAGTGACAAACAATTTCATAAACATTTGGTCTCAGGAAAAATAAAAAAACAGTGAAACAGAAATAAACAAATCAAGGGCGTGTCGGGCTCTTTGTCTGAGCTGCTCTAAATGTTACTGCGGACATCGTTGCATACAGAAAAGACAGGCGGAGAAGGAATCAGGATGTTATTTTTTTTAAAGAGCAATACTACATACTATACTATGGAGTTTTTTTCGTGACTTTTGACAACAAACTATACTATGATGTTTTTTTGTGATTTTGGAAGATATACTTTACCACTGTTTCACAAATGGGGGTACCCGACCCCTTGGGTTTACGTGGAGGTACTCCAGGGAGTGCGTGAGATCTTTTTAAAATGTTTTTTAAAAAATAGCAGTCATTCATAACTCCTAAAACATAATTATACTTACTGCTGTCCAGACACAAACAATAATGGAGTTGTGATTGAAGCGTAGCAGCAATGCTGAAAACAGAGAGACAAGGGCAACAACAAAGAAGGCAAAACCAGAACCAACAAAATACCATCAGTATGCAGACACTTCATAGTATACCATGTTGAAAAAAGGCCCAAAACGTCATCATATCG
This sequence comes from Plectropomus leopardus, assembly GCF_008729295.1. Lineage (NCBI taxonomy): Eukaryota > Metazoa > Chordata > Actinopteri > Perciformes > Serranidae > Plectropomus > Plectropomus leopardus. The sequence continues at coordinate 5,061 of NW_024642349.1, forward strand.
TATGTTGAAAAGAACTGCTGAAAATTACATGGTATAGTATGTTGAAAAACTGCAAATTCTGACATGTTGAAAAAATGTCTGAAGATGCAGTATTATAGCTTATAGAGACACTTCATAGTATGCCATTTTGAAAAAAAAAGCACAAAATGACATAATATAGCGTGTCGAAAAAATGGTTAAAAACTACATGGTATGGTATGTTGAAATACATAAAGTTTTGACACGCTGGAAAATTGGCTGAAATAGACATGTCATAGCCTATAGAGACACCTCATTATATAGCATGTTAAGAAAAATTGCTAAAAAACATAATAAAATAACATGTCGAAAACATGGCTAAAAACAACATAATATAGTTTGACAAAAAAGGACTGCTATTCTATGTTGTTTTCAGGCCTTTTTTTGACATGTCATATTTTTACATTTTTTCCCATACTATACTATGCGATTTTTTCAACATGCTAAAATGTGACGTTTTTGGTTGTTTTTCGTAGTTTCTTCAACATGCTCCACCATAACGAGTCTCCATGTGTTATTGTATGTTGTTTTCAGGCCTTTTTTTTTAACATGTCATATTTAAAATATTTTTGCCATACTATACTATGCGGTTTTCGGTTGTTTCTTCAACATGCTAAAATGTGGCGTTTTTAGTTGTTTTTCATAGTTTTTTATGCATGCTCAGCCATAACCAGTCTCCATGTGTTATTCTATGTTGTTTTCAGGCCTTTTTTTGACGTGTCATATTTTGACATTTTTGCCATACTATACTATGCGATTTTTGGCGATTTTTTCAACATGCTAAAATATGAGATTTTTGCTTGTTTTTTGTAGTTTGTTATGCATGCTCAGCCATAACGAGTCTCCATGTGTTATTCTATGTTGTTTTCAGGCCTTTTTTTGACGTGTCATATTTTGACATTTTATCCATACTATACTATGCGATTTTTGGCGATTTTTTTCAACATGCTAAAATATGACATTTCGGGTTGTTTTTCGTAGTTTCTTCAACATGCTCCACCATAACCAGTCTCCATGTGTTATTTTATGTTGTTTTCAGGCCTTTTTTTGACATGTCATATTTTGACATTTTTGCCATACTATACTATGCGGTTTTTCGTAGTTTTTTTCAACATGCTAAAATGCGACATTTCTTGTTGTTTTAGGTCATTTGTTCAACATGCCACACTATAACGTTTCTTGATATGGTATTCTAAATTGTCTTCAGCTCTTTTTTTGACATTTCACATTTTGAAATTTTTGTTTATGCAGTCTTTTGTTGTTTTTCAGCGTGCTAAATTATAACCACTGTCTATGTGGTATTCTATGTTGTGTTTAGCCCTTTATTTGACATGTCATATTTTGACATTTTTTGCGGTTTTTGGTCGGTTTTTTCAACATGCTAAAATATGATGTTTTTGGTCATTTGTTCAACATGCTACACTAAAACATGCCTCCACATGCTATTTATGTTCTTTTCAGCCCTTTTGTAGACATGTTATATTTTGATATTTTCCTCCATACTATACTATGTTAAACCTGACATTTTTCCTGTACTATACTATGTGTATTCTGGTCATATTTCAACATGCTAGAACATTATGTTTTTGGTAGTTTTTGGTCATTTATTCAACATGCTATTCTATGAGGCATCTCTACATGCTATTTCTTTTTTCTTTCTTTTTCTTACTTTTTTGAGAGAGAAAAAAGGCCCAAAATGTTCTAATGTATATTATGTCAAAAAATCTATTATTTTAAAATGTCAGAAAAATGGTTGAAAAGAAAATATTATTGCTTGTAGATACACGTCATAGTATACAATGTTGAAAAAAGGCCAAAACATTATTTGGTATCTCGACAAAATGGCCGAAAATGTCACAGTACAGTATGTCGCAAAATGTGAATTTTTAATATAAAAAAGTTGCTGAAAACAACATTTTATAACTTGCTGATACACATCGTAGTATAGCATGTTGAAAAAAAAGGCCAAAAATGTCAAAATGTTGAAAAAATGGCTGAAAATAGAGAGTTTTGACCATGAAGTGAGAAATTACAAATGGTGTAGTACTTCCAGCGCCCACTAGATAGCACTGGGAGGCACATAAATTCCACACCATCTTAGT
>NW_024642350.1:0-8825 GCF_008729295.1 Plectropomus leopardus
GTTTCAAAGGGTTAAACAGTATGCCAGTGTAACCAGAGCAAGAACAGCTGAATGTAAACCGGACTGTAAACTGAAAATTCACTTTCATTATTCATGTAAAACAGCGTTGGAGGAATATTGTCTCTGTAAGAATTAGAGCGCTGAAACAAACAAACTGAAGCTTCTGTGTCGAACGTTGCGTCGACTTTTCTTCTCTGCCATCATCAGCGGTGAAGCGTGTGAACAAAGATGACAGATTTGAGGCCTGACCTGTATTTTCCTGCCGACAGATTCACTGGTTGTCTCTGTATTCACACACCGGTTTGGGAGCGACGGCGCTCCACTTCTGTGTTTTACATTTGGGTCACAGATTGTAGCTTTTTGAAAATAACACGAGCTCACACATTTTCTTTTCTTCTGCCGCCGTCTTTGTCACAGAAATTTGTTCTCTTCACATTTTATTCTTTCCATGACAAAAGAGGACGAGGGGAAATGCTTTATCTGTGTGTGTGTGTGTGTGTGTGTGTGTGTTGTGGTGTGTGCCCTGAGTGTTGCCGTGGGTGTTGGCCTGCAGGCTCTACGTGCGATGTAAGCAGAACTTCATGCTCAGTCAGCTGTACTCATCTGGGACCGCCAGTGATGCTCCATTTGTCACCCTGCATTTGGTCCTCTGCTCCCTGGCCGTTGTGTGTTGTGTGTGATGTGTGGTGTGTGTGTGTGTGTGTGTGTGTTGTGTGTGTGGTGTGTGAGTGTGTGATTGTGTCGGTGTGTGTGTTCCTCTGTGGCCTTCTGCAGCTCGGGTGTAGAGAACGACATGATCAACCATGATCAACATGTTGACCAGGCTGGCTTACTAGCGCGCCTGTCACTCGCACAAACCATGCTCTCTGGTGTGTGTGTGTGTGTGTGTGTGTGTGTGTGTGTGTTGTGTGTGTGTATGTGTATGTGTATATGTGTGTGTGTGTGTGTGTGTTGTGTTGGGTGTGTGTGTCAGCAGTCGGCTCATGTGTGGTGTTAGTTATAGGAGGCGGCAGATGATCTCATAGTCACCCCCGCTGTAGTCACACATGTGGCCTGTGTGGGCGTGTGTGTGTGTGTGTGGTGTGGCGGCATCCGCGCAAAGCACAAATCCTGTATGTTTCAAATTTTGGTGAATATTGACACTGCACAGAAAATAATAATGTGTAAAAATCAAGTTAATTAAATCACGGAAAACCCCAAAACTGTCACGATACCGAAAAAAAGTACTTAGATCGATATGTATATGATAGAAAATCATTTGTTTTTCCTCCACTATTTCACCTATAAAACATTGAGGGCTCTTCTATGGACAAAAACCTGGGCAGATTATCTAAAACTGGGCTAAAAAACATTTCTGAAAATTGAATGATATTAGATCTTCTCTGTATTTATTACGGACTTTTTGGATGCTGGTATTCTAAAAAAACATAGCACTTCAACACCAATGAAAAAAAGCAGCAAAAGTCTTCATTTTAATTAGTGAGAGCATATGTTTTTAACTGCTTGATTTTGAAAAGCACCATGAGGTTTTTTTTTTTCCTCTTCCGTCCCTCTCTCCAGGTGTCCAACCTCTACCTGTACCGCCAGCGTGCGGATGCAGCTCGCGCACCCAACGCCTTCACAGAATTGGAGGGACGAGTAAGTAGGCACAGTAAGGCCAGCTTTCAAAAACTGCCACAGTGTATAAGACACTCAAGAGCGCGCCTGGAACTGAGGCTGTCCATGCTGTAGACCAATCCAGAAGGGATCTCTGTCCAAAATCAACTACAGAACAGAATTCTGTTAAAGACTCCCATTTATGTTTAATTTTAAGGGTCATCAAATCAACCGCCCTCATAGCGCCTCCGTTCCCCTTTATGTGCCGTATGAACAGATTGGCTCCAACTCGATGGCACTAGAGAGTCAAAAGTTTTTCTGACAACAAGCCAAATGAGACCAGAAGGAGTCGACTATTTTGTGCCTTCTGACAGGAGGCCCGCCCGAGCGCTGGGTAAAACGTCGACGATCTCTCTGCGACCTTTAGAGATTCAAGGCAAATGTGAGACTTTTCTCACTAATTTCAGTAAAATGCTCCTACAACCGTGCTGATTTTTGTTCCCTCTCTCCATTATTTCATTTTTGGATTTTCAGGCATGTTTCATCAAGGTCTTTGAGGACATTTCTAGGACGTTATAGGGGGCCAGTCCTCTGCAGCCCCAACACAGGGTGTTCTCAAAGGCATTTTAGGACATTCTTTGATTTTGGGACAATTTCAAGGGATTTTAGGACATTTGTGGGATTTTAGACGTTTTCCCAGATTTTAGGGATGTTTTCCCTCATCTTTTGGGGAATGTTTCTTCTTGGATTTTAGGGGTAATTTCTGAGATATAAGTGTCATTTCCACCACACTTCAGGAGACATTTCTTCTACTAAATGATTTTAGGACATGACAAGTGTCCCGTCAGCTGTGTCCTCGGTCGGGGGTGTGGAGGCCATCCTCCTCTGCCGGTCCTGTTTTTTTGATCAACAAGCTCCTACTTTTGTTTGATGCTGTTTTTATGGTCTCGACGCTCAACCGAGCATCGGGGAGGCACGAAAGAAAATGAGACAAAAATAATATTTTTCGCGGCGACGACAACCACCTACGGGGGTTCATTCTAGTCTGCGAATGTGAGTTAGAAAATGTTCAGTGGCGCCACTTGGCTCCTCTAAACGGGGGTGACAGATTTGTCCCCGGGCTGGTAAGTGGTATTAATTTCTTTAATACGTCTTGGTGATATTTCAGTACATGCAGACACTCACAGCCCAAATAAGTACTCCTCCAATAATCCGCAGCTTCGCTGGTTATGGGGCGTCAAGCTTCCACTTGATCGAATGTAGTAATCGAATAGGAATCCCAAAGTGAGCATCTACTTTTCTGTTCACTGAATCATTAATATATTTGTGGGATTGCAAATAATAAAATGTGGTTTTAGATTCCTTATCGTCTTGTTTTTCAAAATGAAATATGGCAGCAGTTCTCAGAGATGTCCAACGTTCTCTGAAGATGACATCTTATTCAAGGCTGTTGAAGTGATTAAGGCAGCTGGAAGTGCTTGTTATCTCTCGTGGGCCTTCGTTCTGCTCTGCGAGCTTCAGTCTGACTTCAACACATCTTTTACCGGGCGGACGGGGTGTTTGTTTTCCATGTAAGCATTTTAATTGAAATCTAAAACCTTTGAAGACGGAGGAGAGCGTGCGGAGGAGAACAACTGAAGCATGAATTTAGATTTTACAACAACCTTAAGAAACAAGAGAAAAAACAATTTATTTGTTAACGAAGGTGAAATCAAACGGGAAAGAGCAAACCAGCCCTGAAACAAGAAACGAGAAAAGCCCGTTCATCACGTAAAAACCACCCCAAGATGTGTCATAAACTGTAAATTCTAGAATAGAGCCAGTCGAAACTAACCTTTATGCGGTATCTCACCGGGTCTAATTCTACGGTGAATAATGTTTTTGAGGCCACTGATCGAGTCCCCTCAGAGCATGAAAAGCGCTACAGACGTACTATTACAAAGAAGAACACTCACTTTTGTATTTCTTTGAACTTTTCTCCGTGTTAACGACAGCCGCCGAGCTCAGTTATCATCTACTCTGTCCTTTTTCCCTTGTTTAATGTGCTCACACTTAAAATGCCAACTTGGAGAGAGAGCATATCACATACAAAGCAGAGCGCGCTTTGGTGCCATAGAGTGATGTCGTTACTGCTGATAGGACCTTGTGACATGGCCACTATTAATGTTTTTAATATAGAGATCCCTCCTAGAATCTCACCATCAGCAATCTTTCCCCGAACACAAAACACGCGAATATCAGCACAAGTGGAGCCTCTGCGTCAGACTCTCAAGAGTGGAGATCCCGTGACTACTTACCCACAGTCTGAACATGACTAGCGACTGGGTGCCGCCTTCATAGAGCCACGCTGAGGTTCCTCCTAACTGGTTCCCGAAACATAGTACCTCAGCGGAAGCAGCACGATCTCTACTAGACTTTACTTCAGTTGCAAACAGTGCAAATACACAAATGTAAAAAACTACTCATATGCACACATGAAAATGTTGGAGGACATTACGCCGACAACAGGCGATCAAACACAGTACTGCTGCATGAGACATCAAAATGCATTACAACAAAGCAGAAAAAGTAAAAGTTCTCATCAACATGTAATGCAGAATGCGACAAGCCACCGACTCGTCTCATGCTGTGTACCCGCAGGATGGATACCTGCAGAACCTGGAGGTAAGGACACTCAGATCATTAACACCAGGTGGAGACGGAACTGTCTCTGTCTCCGGGATCAATGCACCGAGGACAGTTTGTTGACTTTCACCGACGAAAAACTAGTTTTATAACAATATATATCGCTGTTTCTTACATGGATTTTGATTTGAGACCTGAGCAAACTGTCTTAATTTCTTTAAAAGACATCCGAATTAGACAATGAGCAACTTGAAAAGAAAAGATACAATAATAGCAAAAAATGAGTGAAAAATACAAGAAAAAAAGGAAAGTAAATCGATCACATACCTACAACCTCAAAGCACACAAAGACAGAAAAATCAGAAGAATGACTTCCCAACTCTGAAACTCGCACCGTCCAACATCACATGAATGTGGAGGATTGTATATTTTTGGAGCTGGAGCGTTCATTAGGAGTCCTTTTATGATATATTTACAATTCTATTATTCATTAGAGCGCACTCTCGGAGCGCAGATCGTACTCTGGGCACAGACGGAGCAGCAGAACATCAGACGCAGTAAAAGTGAAATGTAACCGTTCATGCTGCTGGGTCTAACAGTTTGCTTTCACTCACTCTGCAGTAGCTGCTCCTCTTATCAACAGATCAGTTATCCACACAGTGACTCAGATTCCTCAAACTGCTGCTGAAGGGAAAAAAAGAACAAAAGTAGTTTGCCTGCATTCAAAAACCCACAAATATGTCCGAATTTAAAGAGGGGACCCTGAATTATAAAAAAGGGACACCACGTGATAAAAAGGTTTGGGAAAAGGTAAGGACGTTATTGCACGTTAAGGACTTTCTTTAGAGTTCCCACGCTCCACATCTCGTTGTAAGCTGATGGCAAAATGTTAAAAACTAGTTAAAATAATGTCAGTTTCAAAATGATCAGACTTTTTAAAAACACAAGTTTCCTTTAATGTGAAAGTTAAGAGTCCAGTCAGAGTTACAGAGGACAGTTTTTTAATAAATTATTACCTCCAGTTTGGAATTTGTGTCCTGAAACTACAAACTTTTTCAATTTACTCAGAATAATGTGCGTCCTCGAATTACTAAAATCCCTCTCTGTAATATTTTATTGGTGTCCTCCGGTGTCTCATATGGAGGACAGATCGTCCTTCGGAGAAGAATGTGACAAAGATCTGTTTAACAGCCGAAACACGAAGATTCACCTCATTCCAGGATTAAAGTGGTCCGGCTGCAGGAATGCTTGAGGAGCGAATTCAATACTTTGAGGCCAAAATGTATTCGTCATTCAAACGATCAAATTATTCATTTGAAGGGACAAATTAAATAATTGGAGGGTACAAACGATTAAATGAAGGTAAAAAGAATTTCAGGACAGATTCCTCAAACCTTCTTTCCCTTTTGCTTTAATACTTTCTGTAAGTGAGTCACAGTCTGAAGACTTTAACAAAATCTGCATTTGACTCATTTCGGAGCCCCGGGCGTCCATGGTGTGGGGCCCAGGGACGCACACAGATACACACCGCAAATCCGTGAGCACATTCATAAATTCAGCCGCCCACACTGTGGTCTTACAGTACGGTGAACGCCGCGAGGCTGTCAGAACGAATCTCAGTGTTCAAATATCAGCTGAATGTTAAATGAGGACACACGAGGTCTCAGACAGCCGACGCGCTGCAGCAGCATCGCAGAGAGACCGCATGATCCTGTACACACATGACGTCATACATGCATGACATCATACACGTATGACGTATAAAGGGATTAATACAAGGAACTGTTTTTGTACTTTTAATAAATATGAGGTGCCAGAGTAAATAAAAACAGCATCAAAATAGAGCTTGTTTAGAGGCGTTACAGGATTATATTTTTTTTTTAAATCCAAGAAATGTTCTTAAATCCTAGAAACTCCTAAAATCTGAAAAAATCCTGGAAATCTTAGAAATGTGCTAAAATGTGAATATCAACCTAAAATCCTAGAAATGCCCTAAAATCATAGAAATGTCCTATAAAATTATAGAAATGTCCCAAAATCCTAAAAATGTCCTTAAAATCCTGGAGATGTGTTGAAATCCAAATATTGTCCTAAAATACTGGAAATGTCCTTAAGTCGAAGAAATGTCCTTAAATCGTAGAAATGCCCAAAAATTATAGATATCGGGAAAATGTCTGTAAACCCCAGAAATGTTCTAAAATATGAATATTGTCATAAAATTCCTAGAAATGTCTGGAAATCCTAAAAATGTCCTTAAAATCCTGGAAATGTGCTAAAATCCAAATATCGTCCTAAAGTAAAAAAAATGTCCTAAAATCCTAGAAACTTGCTAATATCCTAAAAGACGTAAAATCCAAGAAACATCCTGAAATCCTAAAATCACAGACACGTGTATGTGTCGCTGTGACGGGCCCCTGGCTGACTGAGGATCTCTGATCCACAGTTTATGGTTATTTGGAGTTATTTATGAACACACAGTCGCTATGCAGCGCCTGACTTTACACACTGTCATAGGTACACACACACACACACACACACACACATATACATACACACACACACTGACTATTATTCCCAGTTATGAAATATCACAGTGATGTGAGTCTGACAGCAGGCAGAACCATTACTGTAATTCACATCGACAAATGTGTGTTTTTTTTTCTGTCTTGTTTTGACATTTGTGGAGACGAGTGTGTTTTTCTACAAGATGTTTGACATCAAAACACAGAGGTCACACACACACACACACACACACACACACACACTCCGTCTGCTGCACGTCTCTTTACTGTCGCTCTACTTTCAGTTTATCTTTTCTTCCTCTTTATTTCTTTCGCTCTCTTTTCCGTTCATGTCTTTCTTTTGTTCCACTTTTTTGTTTTACTTTAACCCTTCTTCTCTTTAATTTCTCAGTTCACTCTTCTCTCTTCATATTTTACAGCATATTATTAGCCATTGTAGACAAAATAAAATAAAATAAAATTCAAATTAAATAGGGAGCCAAGGGACACGGGTAATATTCAAAAAAGTGCAGTATGAATCCAAACAATGCGCCGAAAATTTGAAAATGTTTGAATTTTTTTTGCTGAACTATAAAGTGTTTGGAAAAATCTAAATACAAAGTGCAAGTGAGGAGCTATATGACCGTCCTCCATAAATCATAAACCACCTAAATATTCTCTCTCTCTCTGTCTCCCCTCCATCATTCTCTCACCCGTCTCGTTCTCCTTGACCTTTGTCAAACCTCTCTGTCCTCACCTGGAGCCTTCGGGGAGCAGGTGAAGGAGGACATTTGTCTCAATAATTCATGCAAAACAGGGTTAAATGTTCATAGATGTCGTTCACCCGCAGCTCCTCCCTGATGGAGGAGAGACAGAGACAGAGACTGAGACAGAGACAGAGAGAGAGAGCGAGACAGAGACAGAGACTGAGACAGAGACAGAGACAGAGACAGAGAGAGAGAGCGAGACAGAGACAGAGACTGAGACAGAGACAGAGAGAGAGAGCGAGACAGAGACAGAGACTGAGACAGAGACAGAGAGAGAGAGCGAGACAGAGACAGAGAGAGAGACTGAGACAGAGACAGAGAGAGAGAGCGAGACAGAGACAGAGACTGAGACAGAGACAGAGAGAGAGAGCGAGACAGAGACAGAGAGAGAGACTGAGACAGAGACAGAGAGAGAGAGCGAGACAGAGACTGAGACAGAGACAGAGAGAGAGACAGAGAGTTAGAGACAGATACAGAGACAGAGAGTCTGAGACAGAGACAGAGACAGGTCGTCAGGACGGACACCATCACTCTGAAGGGAGCCGATTGTGTTTCTTGCAGCTGAAATCTGAGTTTAGTAACTTAACCCTTTGAAACCTGGAGAGAGGACACTTGTCTTGTGCTGCATTCAGATAACTTCACAAAATATTAAACCTTAAAAGCAAATTGGTTTGTTTTTGTTTAAAATTATCAGAAAAAAAGGCAAGAACTGTTCAGCAAACTGCAAGAAATTACTAGATTTGGAAAATTATTATTTAAAAAAGGGAAAAAAAAAAAAAATGTCCCAAAAACTATTATTTATAATTATTATAATTAGATTTTTTTTTTTTTTAATTTGTCATCATAAGCTTTTTTTAAAGCAATTTCCTTGTTTGTTTGTTTGTTTTACTTTTTTTGTAATTTTAAGGTAATTTTCTTGTACTTTTATTTTATTTTATCTTTTATTTTTTGCTAATTTTCCGGTCAGTTTTTCTTAAGTTGTTCATTGCCTCCATGTTTTTGGAAGAAAAGCCATCGTATTCAAGTTTCAAAGGGTTAAACAGTATGCCAGTGTAACCAGAGCAAGAACAGCTGAATGTAAACCGGACTGTAAACTGAAAATTCACTTTCATTATTCATGTAAAACAGCGTTGGAGGAATATTGTCTCTGTAAGAATTAGAGCGCTGAAACAAACAAACTGAAGCTTCTGTGTCGAACGTTGCGTCGACTTTTCTTCTCTGCCATCATCAGCGGTGAAGCGTGTGAACAAAGATGACAGATTTGAGGCCTGACCTGTATTTTCCTGCCGACAGATTCACTGGTTGTCTCTGTATTCACACACCGGTTTGGGAGCGA
>NW_024642351.1:0-273 GCF_008729295.1 Plectropomus leopardus
ACCTCCAACTACTGGAGGAACAGGTGAACACACACACACACACACACTCACACAGGTGAACACACACACACACAGGTTTACACACACACGCACACACACACACACACACACACACACACACACAGGTGAACACACACACACACACACACACACAGGTGAACACACACTAAAGCCAAAACTAAAAACGTGACTCCCTCGCAGCTGTTCAACACCCCCCTCATAAATAACAAACAGTCCCTAAGTTATATTTACATGATTTTTCTTTTTTAAATA
>NW_024642352.1:0-438 GCF_008729295.1 Plectropomus leopardus
GTGTATGTGTGTGTGTGTGTGTGTGTATGTATGTGTGTGTGTGTGTGTGTGTATGTATGTGTATGTGTGTGTGTGTGTGTGTGTATGTATGTGTGTGTGTGTGTGTGTGTGTGTGTGTGTGTGGTGTATGTGTGTGTGTGTATGTGTGTGTGTGTGTGTGTGTGTGTGTGTATGTGTGTGTGTGTGTGTGTGTGTGTGTGTGTGTATGTGTGTGTGTATGTGTGTGTGTGTGTGTGTGTGTGTGTGTGTGTGTGTGTATGTGTGTGTGTGTGTGTGTGTGTGTGTGTGTGTGTGTGTGTGTGTGTGTGTGTGTGTGTATGTGTGTGTGTGTGTGTGTGTGTGGTGTATGTGTGTGTGTGTGTGTGTGTGTATGTGTGTGTGTGTGTGTGTGGTGTATGTGTGTGTGTATGTGTGTGTGTGTGTATGTGTGTGTGTGTG
>NW_024642353.1:0-399 GCF_008729295.1 Plectropomus leopardus
GTGTGTGTGTGTGTGTAGGTGTGTGCGTGTGTTTTTGTCTTTGAGTGCATGTGTACACATGGAGCAGAGAGCTTACTAGCTCTACACCCCTCCTGCATCTACCCTGTCCGCTGCATCCTCCTGCGCGCGCACACACACACACACACACACACACACACACACATACATGCGAACATCAATAATAGGGGACTATCTAAGTGTACTATCCAAGAGGGAACCTTTATTAGCAGTCATCTTAAAAATACAAAACTAGAATTGAAAATTTACTTTTGAGGTCTTCTTTCACAATATTACTGCAAATGTGATTTTTACAATTTTTTAAAGAAATTGCCAAGAGGGGACCTGAAGCCTTGAGCGACGTCTGCCTATCAAAGGGGGGACATCCATATACTGCAGTCA
>NW_024642354.1:0-212 GCF_008729295.1 Plectropomus leopardus
ACTTTGTTAAATCAATGCCAAAAAGTGAAACAATTAAAAAAAAAAAAAAAAAAAAGCTAAACAGCACATTTGTAAAGCTGAAGTAAAAATAAAACACATTTCAAAATAAATAAATAAAAATTACCAGCACCTGATGGGAAAAGGGCTTCTCAAAGAGAAGAGGAGCCGTTAAATGCAAAAATATTAAAAAATAAAATAAAATAAATAAAAAT
>NW_024642355.1:0-205 GCF_008729295.1 Plectropomus leopardus
CAGTATGTAAAATAAAGCAGGACCAGAACCAGGTCTGTCCCCCATGTAAAAAAACCAAAAGGTTTAAAATGGTATCTGTCACAAGTGCAATAAATGCAGTGAAGCTGCACTACACTCTGACTGCACTGCTCAGCAGCACTTTATTTATTACCATTCAACGGTTTGATACTTTTAATGAGCAGATATTTATATTTCATTTGGTTGT
>NW_024642356.1:0-293 GCF_008729295.1 Plectropomus leopardus
AGATGCATTTGTTTGTTTGTTTGTTTGTTTGTTTGTTTGTTTGTTTGTTTGTTTGGTCAGCACATTTCAGAGCTGTTTGTTTGTTTGTTGTTTGTTTGTTTGTTTGGTCAGCACGTTTCAGAGCTGTTTGTTTGTTTGTTGTTTGTTTGTTTGTTTGGTCAGCATGTTTCAGAGCTGTTTGTTTGTTTGTTGTTTGTTTGTTTGTTTGGTCAGCACGTTTCAGAGCTGTTTGTTTGTTTGTTGTTTGTTTGTTTGTTTGGTCAGCACGTTTCAGAGCTGTTTGTTTGTTTGTT
>NW_024642357.1:0-398 GCF_008729295.1 Plectropomus leopardus
CGGCATCATCCTGATTGTTGATCGGTCGATCCTGAGAGACACACAGACGCAACACAGAGTCATTTCACAGAAAAATGTCCCACAACAGAGATAATGTCCCACAAGATAACGCAAGCAAAATGGACAAACAGGTACCCGTGTGTGTGTGTGTGAGTGTGTGTGTGAGAGTGTCAGTGTGTGTGTGTGTGTGTGTGTGTGTGTGTGTGTGTGTGAGAGAGTGTCAGTGTGTGTGTGTGTGTGTGTTTTGATGTGTTTTGATGTGTTTTTTGTTTGTATGAATAGTGCTGTATGCAGAAAGTGTGACTGATTGATTCATCCACTGACTGACTGACTGACTGACTGACTGACTGGTCTCCATAAGATGCCAGAGAGCAAAAAACAGCATCAAAACAGAGCCC
>NW_024642358.1:0-554 GCF_008729295.1 Plectropomus leopardus
AATCTGATTGGTCAACAAGACATTTAGAACAGGCTTAAATATGTATAACAGCACAGCCTCTTCATCACGAAAAGAAAGATATAGATACATTTATTTATAGATATATACACACACATACATAAAGATATATGTGTTTGTGTGTATATCTATATATAGATACATAAATAGATAGATATACAAACACACATAATGATATATGTGTGTTTATGTACAGTATATACACCTACCTATCTATCTATCAATCTAATTTTTTTATCTATATATACACACACAAATACAAATACATACATGTTCACACTTTAAGGTAATAAAACATTTTTCGTTTCCACGTTGAAAATAAAGAATCAGAAGTGAAACTGAAACAAAAACACGGGTCATTAAAGTCAGATTGATTCGCAGCTCTGTTGTGCACCCTGACAGCGTGTGTATTCAGAGTGTGTGTTTTGTGTGCTGACCTTGTTGTGTCTGAAGACCACGCTGCCGCTCACACACTGCTGCACGCCGACGTCTCCGGGGAAACCGTTCCTCTGGCAACAGGCCTCAGGGACCGTCTT
>NW_024642359.1:0-368 GCF_008729295.1 Plectropomus leopardus
TTACCTCTGACCTTTGACGGGGAGAGAAATACACATAGGGACCCTTGATGTATACAGTATTTTCCCATGATCTTCCTGTTCATGTTTAATATCTGCTCTGGTTGGGAGTAATGCTATTCCCATGATACAGCTGACAAAGAGTCACGTTTTAATATTACAGAGGAATGTGTCTTTTTTTCTGTGTGATGGAATAAATAATCCCACCGACTGCCCCTCTCAGCATATGCTTAGTTCCCACACTGAAAGACTGAATTATTTAAAACTCGAGGAAAAATGATAAAATCACCATGTATGGAACTAAAGAAATAAACCATAAACAGTATTTTTCTTAGAACCGAAAACAGTTTTGTCTCCAGAATGAGTTAAAG
>NW_024642360.1:0-864 GCF_008729295.1 Plectropomus leopardus
AGATCGATTGTCAGTCGCCATCTTTGCTGGTGACGTTTACGACTTTTGAGGATTGACCTGCTCCTGAACTGAAGACGCGAGAAACTTCTGATAACTTCTGGCAAACTTGTGTGTGCAATTTTATACATTTAGCAAAGTTTTCATTTTTTTAAATTTAAAAATATTCCATATTACAGTGCACAGAAGTTTTTATTGAGCGACATGTACAATTACTTGAGACTGTGCTGCTTCTTTTGGATGTGAAATCTTGATAAAAGTGTTTAAAAAAGACATTATATTGTGTAAAATACAAAGATAAAGAAGAACAGACTTAGAATAATGGGTCTTAGCTAAAGTTAAATTCAAACGGTGAACAGTTTTACTTCTTTGTTTTATAGGAAAAAAGTTGTGAGAATATTACTTTTCTTAACATTTTGGGGGTTTCTATAGTGTATTTATTAGACTGAAGAGCTGAAAGAAAGTAGCACACACGCTGTCAGACACTTTTATCATTAAAAACTGTATACTCCGGTGAAATTTCAGAAAAGTATGAAATATTACATACAGCCCAGCCTACAAGTACAAAACTATTTTTGGAAACCTCAGCCACTACGTCAAGAGCAGAGAACATAAACTACTGACAATGCAGAGGGCGTTATTGAATCCAAAACTAACATTATGAGATCTTTCTCGCTCTACAGGAACCCACACACACACACGCGCACATACACACACGCACACACACAGAGCTGGACCCCAGGGTGTTGTCCTGCGGCTCGGCTCCGAGAGGTAATTCATCACTTCTCTATTCATATCAGCTAGCCTATTTTCCCCTGCAACACACAAACACACATACATACACACACACACACACACACACACACA
>NW_024642361.1:0-4349 GCF_008729295.1 Plectropomus leopardus
AAAAAAAACATCTAAACATGGGATTACGTTTTGAAATCTTTCAGAATTGTTTCTAAAACTGCTCCATGTTTATTTTTTGCTTTCCACGACGTTTGATGTGAAACTTGTGTTCAGGTTTGCTGAAACGCACGCTTTAAAACCTAAAAATCTACATGGTTCGATTTCTTTTAAAAACATGGGGATGACACAATGAGCAACTAAAACTGCGGCCCAAAAACTTGCATAAAAAACCCAAACATAAAAAGTAACAAAAAAAACATATGAAAATAAGCAAAAATGACCACTAAAAAAAAAATTGTTGTAAGTGTTTTTCTGGACATTACTTCCTAGTCTTTTTTGATTTTTCCCCTTTTTAAATAAGCTTATTTCAAGGTCATTTCTGGGAGAAAAAATGTATAAATTTATTTATTTTTTTCTGTAAAATACTTGTAAATATATAATTATGCAGTTTGAATTGTTTTCTGGACATTTTTCTCACATTTGTCTTTTTTATTGTTATTTTTAATTTCCCACTTTTCAAAAAAAAAAACTATTTTAAGGTAATTTTTTGCCACCTTTCACTATTTTCTTGCAGTTTGTGGGACATGTGTTGGCCAAGTTGCTCGTTGCCTTTTTCACCACATTTGCAAAATAAATGAAAGCAGTCAGCTCAGGTTTCGGAGGTTCAACAGCTTTTGGAGGGTGTGAACGCAGCACAAGAAAAGTGATGCTGATCCAGGTTTCAAAGGGTTAAATTCAGGAAAACAGTGGAAAATTGTTCCGATTGTGTATTTAAACAAACTCTTCTCACCTACGTGTGCACGTGTTTGACATTTAGTTTGTTAGTTCGTGGTGAAATCTTCCTGCAGATGTTGGTTATGTGCAGATCGACGGAGCGTAACTGTTTTCATGAGCAGGTGCACTGAGGCCGGGGAGGTTTTTCGGGCGTCCTGCGGTCTGATTGTGTCAACACACAGATACAGAAAAACCTGTTTAAATAAATGACGCCTAAAAATATCTTTGTTTTCTATTTAAAAATTGCAAATAAAGATCTGAGAGACTCGCCTGTCTCTGTGGAGCAAAACTGACAATAAATCCCAGCAGTGAATCCTTCCGTGATTGGTCGGTGATCTCGGTAAATCCGGCTTTGATTGATCGATAAACTCTGCAGATCGCGCCGCGATTGGTCGACGCCCATCAGACGTCAGCGCTGATTGGTGAATGAGCCTCAGAGATTCGGGCGTAAATTTGTCAGACAGCTCTGTAAATCCAGCCGTGATTGGTTCATCAAGACTTCAGCTGGGCAGAAAACACACACACACACACACACACACACACACACACACACACACACACACACACACACACACAACCATTCCCACTGAGGCCTTCTGCTAAAATTCAGGAAATAAGCTGTGATTGCTTATTTCACGGGAGAGTTTGTCTTGGATGGATTTGGGGACAATGTGATGAGCTTCCTGTTTCTGTCTCAGGGCGCAACAAGTCACAACAAGACACCTGTCCTCCACTTGTCCTCCACTTGTCCTCCACTTGTCCTCCACTTGTCCTCCACTTGTCCTCCACTTGTCCTCCTCACCTCACAGAAAACTGCTGATGGACCGCGTGAAAAGGCGGGAAAAAAAGGTTAAAAAAATACATCCCAGAGAGGTTGAGAAAAACCAAAATAAAGAACAATAAAAAAAAATAAAAAATAAAATTAAATAGATAAAAATGATTGTAGCAGTCTGATAAATTATTATTTTATTTTATCTTTTCTTATTTTACTTTATCTTCTTATCTTTTCCTCTCTTTTTTTTTAATCTATTTGTTTATATTTATTCAATTTTATTTCATTTTGGTTTATCTGTACATCTCTGGGATGTATTTAAAAAAAAAAAGGAAATGTCATACGGACAGCGATGTCAGAAAGATGAAGGCGAGACGTTTAAGGACTTTGGGACTACTTTGCGCAGTTATTGGGACACTGACGATCCAGCAGTAAAAATGTACCTAAATAAATAAATATTATATTGATAAAAAAACTATTTTCAAATTAAAAAAAACTTCAATAAAAAATGCACAACAGACTGCTGAAAAACAGTTTGTAGTGCCAGAAAACTTGAATAGGCTTTTGACCTCTGAACTCAAGCTGAAACACATTTTTGATCCAATTTTTTCCATCTTTTCGTCCAGTTTCCAACAGTCAAAAAGAATCGCGTCATACAGAGAGTGTATGCCCAAACGTGAAAGTAAAGCTTCAGCGTGTTATAAAACACCACAGACTGCACTAAAAACCTGATTCATCAGAGTCATAATTCCTATAATTCATGAGCAGCGACGTCATCGGAGTCAGCGTCTGTTTTATGGAGATGAATGATCCGAATAAGCAAACACAACAACAACAACAACAACAACAACATGGAGGGATGCTGGGAGCTGAGGGAGCGAGGAGAGGGGAGGATGATTAAAGGAGAGGGAGGCGGGGATGTGGGCCGGCAGGGTGTGATCATCTGTCTCTCTGCCATCCAGCCCACATGGGAGCCAGAGCGGGAGATTAAGGGGATGTATGATGTATTCTGACCCATATTCTCACACACACACTGATGTTTTGTGACCCACATACTGTATCATCTAAACACACATCCCACTTTTAATACCGGCGTGCATGTGTTTGTGTGTGTGTGTGTGTGTGTGTGTGTGCGTGTGTGTGTGTGTCGCTGCTGTGGCCTTAGACCGTCACTGTAATGTGATCCTGATAAAACTGGTTATAACTCACGCTGTAGACGGAGGCTGCTGTGTTTTGAGGTTTTGCAGTCTCAGGATTTCGGCAGCTGCAGCTCAGCGGACGACAGTAAATATCATCGGTGTTATTCTTCGTCTGAGGAGGAGCATAAAAATAAACAAACTTTGCACTTTGTGATCATCTTACATGTCTTTTCACTCATTTTGCATCTCTTTGTGGTCACACTGCATCTCGTTTTGGTCGTTTTGAGTCTCTTTTTGGTCGTTTTGAATATCTTTTCAGCCGTTTACATTCCCTTTTGGTCATTTGCATTGTTTTCAATCTCTTTTTGGTCATTTTAAATCTCTGTTTAGTTGCTCTGAATCTGGCTTTGATTGTTTTGCATCTCTTTTTTGGTCATTTGCATCTGTTGTTTTGAAACTTTTCTTTTTTTGCATCTCTTTTTGATTGTTCTGCATCTCTTTTAGGTTGTTTTGCATCTCTTTTTAGTTGTTTTGTGTCTCTTTTGTCTTTTGCATCTCCTTTAGCTAGTTTTAAATACCTTTTCGGTGGTTTTGCACCTATATTGGTCGTTCTCCGTCTCATTTTGGTCACTTTGCATCTCTTTATGGTCTATTTGAATATCCTTTTGGTGATTTTAAATACCCTCTTGGTCATCTTGCATCTGGTTTGGTGGTTTTGAATCTCTTTGTGGTCGTTTTGCATCTGTTTGTGGTCGTTTTGCATCTGTTTGTGGTAGTATGCGTCTCTTGGACACGTAACGTGGTCACGATATAATTATGTTATTAACATTTTAGACAGAAAGAGAAAAGAGAGAAAGTACAGTGAGCTCCATTTCCAGTTGTTGTACGATCACATTTGTGTATGTCGCTGCTGTCTGTCTACATCAAATATCACCTACGCTGAAATAAATCTACTGTACGCAGCTTTTGCCGGGAGTCAGCAAAGTGTGCGGCTCGTCCCCGCCTCTGTGCTGTCACTCCGATCACGCCGCTGCACCTGTCAGTCATCCTGATGAGCTGTCAACCTTCAAACTGCATCAGGACGGAGGTTCAGGGAACCAGTGAAGCTCCAACAGAGACAAACAGGGACACTCCCCCGTATTCAAAGATCTACAAGGACCCGTGGACATGTCTCAGCTTTACCTTGCTGAAGGCTTGTCTTTGTTTCTTCGTGCTTTACAATGTTATTGTTGCTATGACTCCACAACCAGCTGACTGCTGGCGAGCACACATGAAGTGAGAGTTCACACAAAGACGGAAAACGTAACTTCATACTGATCTTCCCACACTGCTTTTTAATTACTCCCTAAAATCCATCACTCATTTAACCTTTGGAAATCAGACTGGCTTGATATTTTTTAAAAACAGGGAAAGAGGCAGCTCCGCCTACACACGACGAACGACAAACGACGACAACACGGTCAAAACACACAGACAAACTGCAGCCCCGCTCACCCCAACGAGCACAAGAGCCAAAGAGAGCCCGACTTCTCACTCAGAGGGAGAAACGACCGACTTTTGCATTTGAAAAACAAAAGTGAGAAAATCGTATTGTGAGCTCAGTATCATAAATCATATCGAATCGTGAGTTGAGTGAATCGTTACATCTGTTACTATTATACTGA
>NW_024642362.1:0-607 GCF_008729295.1 Plectropomus leopardus
GGATTAAAATACAAATCAAAGGAATAAATCATAAAAAGAGCAGCAACCTGGCTCCTGCAGTCTCAGTTGGATCATGTTTTTTAATGTTTTTGCGCCCCCTGGTGGGTCTGACGCGACAGAGCGTCAGGAGGGGAGGACTTTTCCATCTTCCATCAAAAATCACTGCTCTCTTGTGAAAATGTTCCCATATAATTCATACAAAAGCAACATTAATCAAATGTGGCTGCTGTTTCACAGAAAGGTTTATAGTGGCAAAGCTGCAATAACTGAGAGCACGGGGATGCATCAAAGAGAGAAATACTGCTGTCACACACACACACACACACACACACACACACACACACCTGTGTGATAAAATCTGCACCGAATCCTCACTTCACCTGCCTGCCTCTGAAATGATGATGATGGCTGTCACTTTATTCTGACTGCAGACGTGTACGTGTGTGTGTTTATATGAGCAGCTGAGTGTGTGGTGTATTGTGTGCTTTTTTTTCTCCCTCTGAGTCACTCTATCAACCTCTGTCTCTCTGCGTCTACCTGTCCCTCTCCGCCACCCACTGAACCTGCAATGATGGACGACGGCGGGGTCACATCACTCCACACAGCC
>NW_024642364.1:0-398 GCF_008729295.1 Plectropomus leopardus
CAGGTACTCCATCCACCAGTGGTCGCATACAGACGTTAAAGGGTGTGTATTATAAAAGAAGACTTTCAGCGTCTGTATTAAACTTGAGGGGCATGAGAAAGCGTTGATATTTGGTGACCTGGGGCCTCATGTACAAAGGGTGCGTAAGCACAAAAACGTGGCGTACGCTCTTTCTCACGGCAAAGTTCAGATGTATCAAGAGTGAAATGACTGTGGAAATGTGCGGTGCCTCACGCCAACTTCATAGCTGGCGTACGCACATTTCTACAGCCCTTGATACTTTGGCGACACTTAGAGGTGATCCTGGGAAACATAAAATAAACACGTGTAACCAATCCGTCCTCTGAATGATGACTTAATGATGTGCACATCAGAGACACATGAACAATTAACACCAG
>NW_024642365.1:0-260 GCF_008729295.1 Plectropomus leopardus
CTCGCCCCCTCCTTCATCCTGGTGAGCTTCCCTCTGTCTCTGTTCCTTGGTGGCTGTCAGCCCAGCAGACAAGCCCTGCTGGCGCTCAGACAGGGACGGACCCAACCTCTCCAATTACCCAGAAAACCCCTGATCAGAAAAATGATCCTCATTATTGACGCCTGACTCACAGGGTGTCTGCTAGGAGGGTAGCCTGCAGAGAGAGAGAGAGCGGGGTAATTGGAGAGGTTGGGTCCGTCCCTGTCTGAGCGCCAGCAGGG
>NW_024642366.1:0-308 GCF_008729295.1 Plectropomus leopardus
CTTGGAGGTGAGCTCAGCGGGGGGGCAGGCAGGCAGCAGCAGACCCTTGGGGAGGGCGACATGGGTGAGATGGTTGGGTGAGGTGGATGAAAGCAGCGGCAACAGTGATCGTGTGCGGGATGAATGGACGGAAAGACGAGGGTCTGATGTGGTCCGGATTACAACAAGCCCATCGGAAGGACAACCGACACTTGATCTTGAGCTTTGTGTTTTCCTGGAACAGGGACTTGAATTCCCTTGACTCTTGTCTACCTCACCCCCCACCGATACACACACACACACACACACACACACACACACACACACAC
>NW_024642367.1:0-212 GCF_008729295.1 Plectropomus leopardus
ACAGGTTCAGTGACATCTGGTGACATCACTGGTGACATCATCCATCAATGAGACCCATATTAACCCTTTGACTCCTCACAGAGGGGTGCTCAGGTAAACTGTGACATCAGCAGTGATCTGTAAACTGGTCAGTCCATCAGAGGGGTTAATTTAAAACAGCTGAAAACACGAAGAACATCCAACACATTTAAAGAGGATTTAAAAAAACAACA
>NW_024642368.1:0-441 GCF_008729295.1 Plectropomus leopardus
ACACACACACACAAACACACACACACACACACACACACACACAGTGTTTTTACCACCAACATCTAAAAATGCACCACTATCTTCTTTTGACCTCCGTTATCAGACGTGCGTCCTATTGGTGGTTGATAAAGCGACCATCCTGTGACATCATCAGCTGGATTTATCAGCCGTCGACCAATAGGATTTCAGCTTCACGTCCTGTTTGACCCCGCATAGCTGACATATTTAGGTACGGGACAAATGGAAGACACTTTCAGTGGCGAGACAGTGACTGTTAGGGAGCTTTTATGTTTCTGCTCACGTTATATTTATGTTTATTAGTGACTGATGCAAAGGTTGTTTTTGATTTATTTATTGCATCAGTGCAGGAAACATAATTTTGTTAGGTAAAAGAACAGAAAAAAAACCTGTAAAATTGCTCTGAGAAAAAAGAAAATAGAA
>NW_024642369.1:0-682 GCF_008729295.1 Plectropomus leopardus
AACATGTTGACAAATCAGCGAAAAAATCGCATAGTATAGTAAGGCAAAAATGTCAAATTTTGGCATGTCCCAAAAATGGCTAAAAACAACATATTATAGCCTTTAAAGACATGTCATAGCATACAAAGTGGAAACAAGGGCCAAAAAAGTCCAAAAACCTCATAATTTAGCATGTTGAAAAATCAGCGAAAAAATCGCATAGTATAGTAAGGCAAAAATGTCAAATTTTGACATGTCCCAAAAATGGCTAAAAACAACATATTATAGCCTGTAGAGACGTGTCGTAGCATACAAAGTGGAAACAAGGGCCCAAAAAGTCCAAAAACCTCATAAATTAACATGTTGACAAATCAGCGAAAAAATCGCATAGTATAGTAAGGCAAAAATGTCAAATTTTGGCATGTCTCAAAAATGGCCAAAAACGACATATTATAGCCTTTACAGAGGTGTCATAGCATACAAATTGGGAACAAGGGCCAAAAAAGTCCTAAAACCTCATAATTTAACATGTTGACAAATCAGCGAAAAAATCGCATAGTATAGTAAGGCAACAATGTCAAATTTTGGCATGTCCCAAAAATGGCTAAAAACAACATATTATAGTCTGTAGAGACGTGTCATTGTATACAAAGTGGAAACAAGGGCCAAAAAAGTCCATAAACGTCATAATTTAGCATGTTGA
>NW_024642370.1:0-293 GCF_008729295.1 Plectropomus leopardus
TAGAAACCCACCTACTGTGAGATGTGGGACCACCGTTTTAGAACCACAACTAAAGATATAACCACGTTTCTTTCTCAATGGTCATCTTTTGTCTGGGATCGAAGTGTATATTGAGCTTTTAAAACATGACATGTGGTACTCAGAGAGGAGGGGTTTTGAAAACACTGCCCTAGAAAATTGCATGAAATCTCCAGACTGAACAGAGGTATTTAAGTAAAGTATCTAAGTTTTAGTTAGTTTTAGTAAGTTTTTGTGCAGTAACACTGAAGACTAATGTGCAGGTCTCTGTGGAT
>NW_024642372.1:0-1939 GCF_008729295.1 Plectropomus leopardus
GTGCATGAGAACTGAACTGCTTTGTCTGCTGTGAACTTTTGACTTGTAAACACATCCGTTTGAACCGGGGTTAAAGATGTCTGCAGTCGAGGATAAGAAAAAAATTTAAAAAGTTGCCTGGGGGAGAGTGCACATGGTAAACAACAACACACACTCTCTCTCACACACACACACACACACACACTCTTTTATATACACACCACAGCTTTTCCACGACAGTCTGCAGTCAGGATGCTAATCAGGGCAGGAAGTGTGTTACGGTGACTGCAGAAGCCAAAATTCACCGGCTGGATTTGACTATTATTAACATGATAAACTTTATTTAAGAAGCAGATTTAAACACAGTTACAGAGAGGAAACAGATACTAGGGACAAAAGTACTTCACAGCACTAGTTGTACTGGAAGTATTGTTACGCCAAACGATACATTTTTATTTGTATATATTTTATTTTGCATCTTTATTATCATTTTTCATTCTCACAGTCTGTGACAGGTCACCTAGTGGAAATAGCATGTATTTCCTCCATATGCCAAATATGGTCAAAATGACCTCATCAGGTGGAAAATAGTCAAAATGACAAATTCAGAGTCAAAAGCCCAGAATGACACCCAGAAATAATACAAGTCCTGTTTTTCTGCTCTGATGGCTGTGGGACCAAAAATGCTCCATTGAAACCCATTCAAACTGACATTTTTGGACCTGAACAGTCTGAATGTAACTATTTAGTTTCCACAGTGTATTTTAGACTTATTGTAGGAGCTGAGCTGCAAATTCACTGATTACACTCAAATACACAATCTGGACTACATTTAGGACACATGCATCAACACAGCCAAAATTGTCAGCAAAGGAAGAATTAAAAACACCTAAAATGCACCAAACAGTCCCTAAGGGTTAATGGTATAAGTTAAAATAAGTAGTACTTATATAGTAATTGCACGAGTACATGCAGCAGCAGTCGAAGTATTTATAGTTCTCGCCATCCTTTCACAATAAAGTGTTGGTTGTGCGTGCATGAAGGTCGCTCACAAACATCAGATTTCAGATCCAGAGGAAGAACTGTGGCTCGTCTCCAGCGCCCTCGTCAACCTGGAGGAGCATTTAGTTGGCGAGCTGCAGCTCTTATTAACGTTTGTACTGGCGAGCTGCGTTCAAGAGCGATGATGCAAGTGTAAACACACACACAGCGCTCTCAGCCTTGACACGGCGAGCCCGGTGGATGAATGCCACCGGGCTTAAGGCTGGAAACACAGAGACGCCGTTGTGCTAAAAGGAGCGAGGTGCTGAGCGAACCACGCCTCTCGGCTTTCTTTCTCGTACTCAAACAAACCCGACACAAAACCCTCCTTTGTCAACGGTGCTGAAAAATGGCTTCAAACTGCTCAGCGGGCTTTGTCGGGTTCAAAGACACCCTCAAGTCAGGATTTGTGAGCGCCAGAGGTTTTCTTTTATATTGTGCCTTCGATAAAACTTGTGCAACTACCACTTCTGCCCTTTTATTCGCAGTTATGAATAAAACTGCAGTAAATTGTGATTTAATTCATGTAACAGAGAGAAATGATGATTTGTGTGTGCGTTCTCAGTCGGACGTCGTCCATCAGAGCGTCTTCGAGCTGATTCACACAGACGACCGAGCTCTCTTCAGACGGCAGCTTCACTTCGCTCTCAACCCAAACAGCAGCCAGCAGGACAGCGGCGCACTGAGCCCCAGTAAGCATTAACCATTTACGCTACAGTATAGAAATATGTATCACACCTGAGCATCACACCTCAGCACTTACCTGCAGAGGCGGAGCCAAAGAGTGACGACTTCTTCCAAAATACACCGTGAATACGTGTATACGTGTGCCAGCAGCTGCTGGTCATCTCTGCCACCTTTCTGGTTCTACCATGGAAGAAAAATATATAAAAATATATTTAAAAAAAAGATAAATGAT
>NW_024642373.1:0-227 GCF_008729295.1 Plectropomus leopardus
CTAGAATTGCCACAGTTATCCAAGTAACGTTGGAGCGATCAAAGGAACCATAACTGATTTAATGAGCCATTCGCAGTTTCACTGTACCGGCCGTGTGTACTTAGACTTGCATGGCTTAATCTTTGCGACAAGCATATGCTACTGGCAGGATCAACCAGGTAGCCCTCTGGCGAGGCGAGGGGGGTGGGGCGGGGGGCCTCTCCGCAGCGCACGCGCACGCGCGGGGG
>NW_024642374.1:0-206 GCF_008729295.1 Plectropomus leopardus
TCTAGAATTGCCACAGTTATCCAAGTAACGTTGGAGCGATCAAAGGACCCATAACTGATTTAATGAGCCATTCGCAGTTTCACTGTACCGGCCGTGTGTACTTAGACCTGCATGGCTTAATCTTTGAGACAAGCATATGCTACTGGCAGGATCAACCAGGTAGCCCTCTGGCGAGGCGAGCGGGGTGGGGCGGGGAGCCTCTCCGC
>NW_024642375.1:0-465 GCF_008729295.1 Plectropomus leopardus
TGTCAAAATTTGACATTATTTGCCTTACTATACTATGCGGTTTTTGGTGATTTTCTCTACATGCTAAATTATGACGTTTTGAGCCTTTTTTGGCCGTTTCTTCAACATGCTATTCTATGGCGCATCTCGAGGAGTTATAACAAGAGGTTTTCAGCCATTTTTAGGACATGCAAAAATTTGAGATTATTTGCCTTACTATACTATGCGCTTTTTGGTGATTTTTTCAACATGCTATATTATGACATTTTTGGCCTTTTTTGGTCCAGTTTTCAATATGCTATACTATAGTGCGTCTCCAGGAACTATAATAAGAGGGTTTCAGCCATTTTGGGACATGTCAAAATTTGAGGTTTTTTGCCTTACAAAACTATGCGTTTTTTGACCATTTTCTCAACTTGCTAAATCATGACGTTTTGAGCCTATGTTGGCCCTTTCTTCAACATGCTATACTATGGCACGTCTCTA
>NW_024642376.1:0-251 GCF_008729295.1 Plectropomus leopardus
TCAACAAAGTATCAAAGGAAAATAGGTTTCAAACCTGAACAAAGCAATTGAGCGAGGAGCAACGAAAACTTGACTTGGACATTAAATAGGTGCTCGTTCACTGGCAGACGAGACAAGACAAACGGAGACGCAGACTATATATACACAAGGTAAGGGGAAACAGGAGACAATCAGGGTGGGGCCGACAATCACACTGGCGGGAAAACACAAAGGGAGGAAGTAGGTGACCTGAAACGAGAGGAGAGTTAGGA
>NW_024642377.1:0-377 GCF_008729295.1 Plectropomus leopardus
ATACTATTGCCTTGTTGGCCATTTTTTTGACATGATAAAATTATGACTTTTGGGCTCCTTTTTGGCCTTCATTTCAACTTTGGATAGTATGACGCGTCTCTACAAGCTATAATAAGTGGTTTTCAGCCATTTTTAGGACGGGTCAAAATTTGAGATTTTTCACCATACTATACTATTGCCTTCTTGGTCATTTTTTCGACATGCTAAAGTTATGACTTTTTGGCTCTTTTTTGGCCTTCATTTCCAGTTTGTATGCTAAAACGCGTCTCTACAAGTTGTAATAAGTGGTTTTCAGCCATTTTTAGGACGGGTCAAAATTTGAGAATTTTCGCCATACTATACTATTGCCTTGTTGGCCATTTTTTCGACATGCTAAA
>NW_024642378.1:0-381 GCF_008729295.1 Plectropomus leopardus
TCAAAAAACACCAAAAACCTCATGATTTTACATGTCAAAAAAATGGCTGATGAGGCAATAGTATAGTATGTCGAAAAAAGTCGAATTTTGACCACTCCTAGAAATGGCTAAAAACAACTTATATTAGCTTGTACAGTCGCGCCATAGCGCACAAAGTGGAAATAAAGTTCAAGAAAGGCCAAAAACCTCATCATTTTACATGTCAAAAAAATGGCCAAGAAGGCAATACTATAGTATGTCGAAAAAAGTAGAATTTTGACCACTCCAAAAAATTGTTAAAAATGACTTAGAATAGCTTGTACAGTCGTGCCATCGCGCACAAAGTGGAAATGACGTTCAAGAAAGGCCAAAAACCTCATGATTTTACATGTCAAAAAAATG
>NW_024642379.1:0-225 GCF_008729295.1 Plectropomus leopardus
CAACTTTGATGTTTCACCATGAAACAGGAAGTTGTTGTAACTCAGCCTCTGGAAATGCCATCTTCTCTGTGCCAACAAGGGCTTGTTGGTTCACTCATGTTCCAACAGCGTCGGCCAATCACACCATCCCAACTTTTGGGCGTCCAATCAGAAGGCTCGATTTGACTCAACAAGCCACCTCGCGATCGCCATCTTGGATTCTCCCCGCACCGGCGCTCAGTTCAA
>NW_024642381.1:0-461 GCF_008729295.1 Plectropomus leopardus
TATACAAAGTGGGAATAAAGGTCAAAAAAGGCCAAAAAACTCAAAACGTAGCATGTCAAAAAAAATGGCCAAGAAGGCAATAGTATAGTATGTCGAAAAAAGTCAAAAATGGGCCGTTCCCAAAAATGGCTGACAATGACATAGAATAGCTTGTAGAGATGCGTCATTATATACACAGTGAGAATAAAGGTCATAATAGGCCAAAAAACTCAAAACTTAGCATGTCAAAAAAAATGGCCAAGAAGGCAATAGTATAGTATGTTGAAAAAAGTCAAAAATTGACCGCTCCCAAAAATGGCTGAAAACAACATAGAATAGCTTGTAGAGATGCGTTATTATATACAAAGTGGGAATAAAGGTCAAAATAGGCCAAAAAACTCAAAACTTAGCATGTCAAAAACAATGGCCAAGAAGGCAATAGTATAGTATGTCGAAAAAAGTAAAAAATTGGCCGCTCCCAA
>NW_024642382.1:0-200 GCF_008729295.1 Plectropomus leopardus
TTGATCAGGAAACTGTTTTGTAAGCATGATCATTCAAACGGACGGAGAGCTACAGGACGCACTGGAGAACACGCGTGTGCACTGATGACTGAACTGTGAAGGAGAAAACTTTTTTAAAAAATTTTGTTTGTTTTTGTTTTAAAAATGTGAAAGTTTTTACTTTTAGCCACCAGCTCAGATCACGCAGAAGCTGTCTGTGT
>NW_024642383.1:0-1584 GCF_008729295.1 Plectropomus leopardus
TTAGAGACAGACATGTGGACATTAGATACAGACGTGGACATTAGAGACAGACATTTAAACATTACATAGAGACATGTGGACATTAGAGACAGACATGTGGACATCAGAGACAGACGTGGACATTAGAGACAGACATGTGGACATTAGAGACAGACATGTGGACATCAGAGACAGACGTGTGGACATCAGAGACAGACATTTGAACATTACATAGAGACATGTGGACATCAGAGACAGACGTGGACATCAGAGACAGACGTGTGGACATTAGAGACAGACATGTAGACATTAGATACAGTCATGTGGACATCAGAGACAGACATGTAGACGTTAGAGACAGACGTGAACATTAGATACAGACATGTGGACATTAGAGCCAGACGTGTGGACATTAGAGACAGACGTGTGGACATTAGAGACAGACGTGTGGACATCAGAGACAGACGTGTGGACATCAGAGACAGACGTGTGGATGTTGTCTGTCTGTTTGAGACTTGCTGACTGAGCTGGTTTGTGCTGAGCGTGATGAAATGGTGGCGTCAGGACCCGTGGTAGTTAGGCCCCGCCTCTCACCTGGTGACGGTCTGTTTGATTGGACGCTCCTGCAGCAGGATGCTGTGGTTCATGGTAGACATTGTCTCATCGTCCTCCTTCTGCAGTTAAAAGACAAAACAAAGTCGTTGACATTTCTCTACAAACACACGTTTACTTTAAACGCCATGTCACCCATCCAGCAGGGAACGTTCCCACGACACTGGCTAACGTTCCCTACATGTTGTAATAATGTTTTAAAGAAAACATTATAATTTAATGTTCAAGAGACATTTTAAGGATGTTTGTCATTTCTATAATGTTACTTTATGTGCTGACTAACGTAACGTTTGAGCTGCAACACTCTAACCTCCTGAGGTTTCTTCCTCTTTTTTTTCCCCGTTACAGGGGTTCTTTTTGGGGAGTTTGTCCTCGGGTGATGTGAGGGTCTAAGGGCAGAGGGATGTCGTACACTGTAAAGCCCTCTGAGGCAAACCATGTTTTGTGATAATGGGCTCTATAAATAAAACTGACTTGACTCGACTTGACTTAAAGATGTCTTGCTGACGTGAGAGGTGACAGTTCAGACAATGTCCTTTATAAAACATTCCCACAATGTTACATGAGAACAAAGGGAGAATGTTTTCAAAGCAGAAAAAGAAAAGAAAAGAAAACTTGCTGCTTTAACATTACTAAAATATTGCACTGGTGGATCCGAACGTCCTGTTCAAACATCTTTTGTTTTGATTTCAAACATGTTTTGGGAAACGTAAACGTGTTTCCATAAGATAAGGTAGGGTATGTAGGGTAGGTTAAGGTAAGGTAAGGTATGTAGGGTAAGTTAAGGTAAGGTAAGGTATGTAGGGTAAGGTAAGGTAGGGTAGGTAGGGTAAGGTAAGGTAAGGTAAGGTATGTAGGGTAAGGTAAGGTAGGGTAGGTAGGGTAAGGTAAGGTAAGGTAAGGTAAGGTATGTAGGTTAAGGTAAGATAAGGTAAGGTAAGGTATGTAGGGTGAGTTAAGGTAAGGTAAGGTAAGGTAAGGTAAGGTAAGGTA
>NW_024642385.1:0-233 GCF_008729295.1 Plectropomus leopardus
AGACACACCATAGCATAGGATGTTGCAAAAACGACCAAAAAACACCAAAAAAGTAGCATGTCTAAAAAATGCAGAAGATGCCCTACTATAGTAATGCGAAAAATGTCAAAATATGACATGTCCAAAAACAGCTCAAAACCACATAAAACCACATAAAATAGCGTACTGTGACACACGCATAGGATGTTGAAAGACCAAGGTATTTTATGTGGTTTTCAGGTGTTTTGAGTTGT
>NW_024642386.1:0-201 GCF_008729295.1 Plectropomus leopardus
GTTGGGGGGTGGGAGGGGGCGGTGGTATCTACCCCAAAGAGTAGATACGGAGCAAGATAGTTATCTGCCTCAGCACTCGCGACACCCAACGCAGTGCAGGACTGTGCTGTGATGCGGCGGTGGTGTATTTGCAATTTAAAAAAAAAACCAACCAAAAAAAAAACGACATTTGAAGGAGCGGCGGGTAGGATTTAGGAGTGG
>NW_024642387.1:0-354 GCF_008729295.1 Plectropomus leopardus
GTATTTTAAAAAAACAAGTCTTTTTTGGGGTAACTTGGGTATCAATGGTACCCCATTGAACCCCAATGATACCCATATCAATGATACCCAAGTTGGGTTCCTACGTTTGTGTGACGTGAAATAATGGAAAGCATGGAAACAGTGTCAATAATTGATGGTAAACCATTATATATTTAGTTATTTTGTTCATAGTAGCTATCATTTATTTTTAGTAGTTTCACATTTTAGTATTAGATGTGGCAAGCAGGCCAACCTTTAACTATAAAACATGCCAGGCGAGAATTATAATATTTAAACAAATATAAAGTGTAATATGCTATTAATGTTAACTGCTGTCCATGTAGAGTGACCTTG
>NW_024642388.1:0-233 GCF_008729295.1 Plectropomus leopardus
AGACCTCAATGAACAACTACAGGCCGATATCAAATCTTCCTTTTTTTAGGTAAAATCATTGAAAAGGCTGTGTTCCAACAGCTAAATTACTTCTTAACAGTCAACAGCTGCTTTAACGTCTTTCAGTCAGGTTTTAGACCACATCACAGCACTGAGACAGCTCTGGTCAAAGTATTTAATGACATCCGCTTAAACACAGATCATGGCAGATCTTCAGTTTTAGTGTTATTGGA
>NW_024642389.1:0-461 GCF_008729295.1 Plectropomus leopardus
TCAGTCTAAATTCTTGCTTGTGTTGTACGTCGCTTTGGATAAAAGTGTCTGCTAAATGAAATTGTAGAATTATAGAATCTTCAACAAGGCAGCAAAAAATATCTGCACAACCAGCACAGTTTCAAGTTCCACACCAGAGATTAGTGTTTTTCCTTCGTTTCCTGAGATCTCATGTTAAATATTGGCGAGAGAAGTGTTTTTGCAGAACATTATGATGTCACAGTGAATTTAACCTTTGACCTTTTGGAATTAAAATGTTATCATTTTATCCTATTAGACGTTTGTGTGAAATCTTGTCATTGATAGTGTACGAATTCTTGAGTTATGGCCAAAAAACCATGTTTCATAAAAAAGTGCTTAAAATTCTAATGATAATTCTTTAGAATAACTTTAAATATTTAGTTAGTCTGGATGTTTTCTCCGAGATTCATTTTTAAATAATTTTAAATAATTACCATCCT
>NW_024642390.1:0-446 GCF_008729295.1 Plectropomus leopardus
TTTTTGCACTTACTAAGGGTTTTTTCCTTAAGTCTAAATTCTTGCTTGTGTTGTACGTCGCTTTGGATAAAAGCGTCTGCTAAATGAAACTGTAGAATTGTAGAATATCTTTTCTAGAAAGAAAAACGTGATGTCACAACATTTTATATAAAAAAGTGATAATGTTGCAAAAAAAAATCACAAAAAAAGTTGTAACAATTAGACGGAGAACAGCCGAGTAAAAAAGGTGAACAAAAGAAAAGTCATTAAATATGTCACCAAAAAAGTCAGAACATTTCAATACAATAAAACATTTTTTTTTTTTTACGTCGGCCGCCATCGTAAACAGCTGTGAGTGTTTGTCTCTGATGAAATCAGAAACCTCACCAGGAGAAGTTTCAGCTGTTTACAATCTGACACTGAATCCCCCAAAATCTGACCGTCTGCAGCTTTAACTAAACATACGC
>NW_024642391.1:0-401 GCF_008729295.1 Plectropomus leopardus
AATCACACCTGAAGCACTTTTTGCACTTACTAAGGGTTTTTTCCTAAGTCTAAATTGCTTGTGTTGTACGTCGCTTTGGATAAAAGCGTCTGCTAAATGAAATTGTAGAATTGTAGAGAAATTGTTACGTCTTCTTTATAAGCAACCAGCGTTTCAGTTCTCTTGCTCCTCTCTGTCTCAAAGCAGGGCTTTTGCAGAGCTCTGGACTGTGACTATTTCGTCACATTTTCCGACCATGGAGCACGACTGCGATTTGCAAATACTCTTAATATATGAACTGGAAAAGCTTGTGTACCGCTTACAGACAGGTAATCATCATGCAGTAATAGTCTAACTTCATGAGCGGTAGTGGCGATAGTGTAATCAGGTGATGTTTGTGTTTGTTTCTGCAGAGCTCCAAT
>NW_024642392.1:0-211 GCF_008729295.1 Plectropomus leopardus
TATTAAACCCTTTTCACACACTTCCTGCATAGAAACCTGTTTCTCAGTCACTGTGGGGAAGAGAGACAGCTTGGATGAAAGACGCTGTTAAAAATCCGCTTTTGACGCTTATTCAGCGCAGGCATGCTGGAAAAAGGCCCTTTTCACTAAGAGACATGCAAAGAGAAAATCTGCTCATAATCATCACTGTATATAATGTATTGACCAAAAA
>NW_024642393.1:0-396 GCF_008729295.1 Plectropomus leopardus
CTTGGTGTGCTGGAGCCGTCAGGATTATCGGGAGCATGCTCTCCGCCAGCCAGCTCTTCTCGCGGCACCATGGTCCACAGGCGGTTGAGACTTCTGTTGATGGCTCATTGAAGTTCTTCGATATCTTTTTCCATTCGTAGTCAGGCAGACGCCATCCCACTTCTGAGACCAATGTGGTGAGCAGTGACTTTAAACAGGAATGAAGACAGAGAACTTCTCTCATCTGCGAGGGCTTTTATTTTGAAAAGGCTCACAAACAGGAAATCTTCAACAACACCCCACAGGCCGGGGACCTGAGGCCATGGCGGCCAAAACCCGCCCCACTCACAGTTCCCCCACACATATAACTAATAATGAACAAGACAGGCAGAACGGAACAAAACTAGTAAATTACAT
>NW_024642394.1:0-5136 GCF_008729295.1 Plectropomus leopardus
TTCTTCTTCTGCTCATATTATTCAAGTCAACACGAGTGTTTCTCCCCAACAGCCCCCCATGTGGCGGACCCTCGGTGTGAACGCAGAAATGGTGTCAAAGTTGCCGATAACCTCTGAGACCAAAAGCACGATGACCATCTGAAGCATTTGTCCTCGGGCAGGTAGTCAGAGCCGGTCTCTCCTCTCACGCACGGCAGGTGACAGAAAGTGTTCAGGTGACATTCCTGTTGCATTCCAGCCCGTCGAGTCTGAGAGGCGTCGAGCTGCAGGCGTGTCGGAGCTGCAGGCGTGTACGAGCTGCAGGCGTGTACGAGCTGCAGGCGTGTCCGATCCGCCGCAGGATAACTGACGACGAGCACGTCAACTGGGACATTTTCTACTTTGCTTCAGAGTCAGACTTTTTACTGCAGCTTAGATCAAGTCAAACTTCTGAAATTCAAGCCTTGAAACATGATCGAGCAACGGTGTCAAACCGCTGACCTCTGTCCCCTCCAATAGAAACCTGGACTGACTGTTACCACGGAAACACTGGTCAGCAGCACATCACGTAGGTGCAAGGCTATCAAAAAACTTTCATGAGGAAAAAGCACAATCTTATTCAAAAAGCAAGTTTATTCAACACAACAGTTGCTTGGATCTTTGTCAGGCCTAAATCAGGTGAAAATCATAGAATAAAGTCGTAATATTATGAGAAAAAACTCACAATATTACGGGAATAGAGTTGTTATTTTATGATAAAGAAAAAAGTCATAATTTTATGTGAAAGGGGATATTGCGTTACAGAAATAAGCGGCCTCCTCGGTAAACACTGTCCCCAATATCATGCTGTGCCGAACACAGACCAGCGGATTTTCCTTTTTAAATGGGAAAACCTAAATCGGGAAACAAGCTGTTTCCATACTAGCTTTTAGAAATAGAAGGCTGCCTGTGCTCTTGTCTGATTTATAATCATAATTCTGTGATATAATATTGCCTTTTTTGGAAAAGATTTAATTCTCATAATATTGCGACTTTTTCTTATAAGATTATGACTTTTTTTCTTGTAAAATTACGACTTTTTTTCTTGTGAAACTACAACTTAATTGTAACAATATTACAACACATTTCTCATACTTGATTCTCAAAAAAACATTGTTTTTTTGCTCAGTGTGGCTCTGAAACTCTGGTAAGATTTGTAGTACTGTAGTTAATGTTTTTGGTTATAAAGGAGCATATATTTTGTTTCATGGGCATTTAATGCAGGTTTATTAATGCAGCTTGCAGAGCATTGATGGAAAGTTGCAGGTAATCATCATCGACTTGGACACTGGATCATTTTTGGGAACAGCCCGATGTTGATTTCCAAGACCTCTGAGAGTTAATATATCTGTGCCCGTGATTTTTGGGTCAGATAAATCTCCGCCCTTCAGTAATAAAAAACGTAAAAACTCATGAAATGTCACTTTGAACATCTGTGATCTACGATGTCAACTGGTGTGAGGAAGATCATGTTACACAATCAAAAGCTCCGGAGCAGATATTAAAATCTGTTCCCAGTACTAACCAAGCTGGATTCTATGACTGAGGATTTTTTTTTGTTTTTTTTGAGACTTCAGGAATAAAGTTGGAATATTATGAGAGAAAGTCATAATATTGAGAGCATAAAGACATAGTTTTATGTGAAAATAGTCGTAAATTTATAAAAGTAAAGTCATAATTTTCTGAAAGTAAAGTCCTAATTTTAGGTGGTCCCAATTTTACGGGAAAGGGGATTTTATATCATGGAAACAATCACATTGTCAGCAAACTATAAAGCATCTCCTATCCCCCTCCTCGTCAAAATACTACTTTATTCTTGTGTTGTTACTACTTTTTTTCTCATAAAATTACAACGTTATTCTTGCAAAATTACTCCTTTTTTTTCCTCCTAAAATTACGACTTTTTCTCTTAATATAACAGATTTATTCTTGTAAAATTAAGACTTTTTTCCCCTCTAACTTTATTTTTATAGTATAAGTTTATACTTCAAAATGACTTTATTCTCGAAATCTAACATTTTTTTCTTTACATGGCCCTAGTCCCCTGTCATAGTTATTACTCACTTTTTGGTGTTTGAATATTTCTGTGTGGCGTCTTTGCTTCAAATGATTTCTCCCATTTTATGAACGTATTAGACTGATAATCTCCTGTGTAAAGTGTGTGAGAGGTTTTCTCACCTCGTCCACCAGCTTTTGTCACCGAGTCAGCCACCAAAATCTGCTTCTTAGAAACTGGTGACAGGTGACATCAAACACGGGGACTTGACCCAACAGCTCCGGCTCCTCTGAAGCAACGCCTTCCTCCGCTTTGCTTCTAACAAGGTGAAATTAAGTCGGATTAAAGAGTTTATTAAGCCACATGACCCCGACGGATAATCCCTTGAAAGTGACCCAAACATTCTTTTCCAGGCCAAATGAAACCAATCTTATCACCAGACACACACACACACACACACACACACACACACACACACACACACACACACACACACACACCCCTTTCACAACACTCCACTAAACCGCTCCTGCAGTGTGACAGCAGAGGTTTTTTTTCCCTCTCCTTGTGTTTGAGACACGTTCAGCTCCATCTGATATCGAACTATGTTTCTCACGCACAGAAAGCCGCAGGGTCTATAAGAGCCGCCGGGGACCAGGTCTTACAGCGCAGACGGATCCAGCAGACACCCAGCATGGGTAAGACCCTTTTACTGTTTCACTTCCTGTTAATCTGTGAGACTCTCAGCTCCCTCTGGACAAACACAACTCTGGAAACAAACTGAGCTCGTGCTTTAAAAGTTCACATATTTGGTAAAGAAATGGCACAAATGTAGATTTCATGGAGTTCCTCTATTGTTTTTTTAAGTTACACCCTCAGGACTGTAAAAACTACTCACACCACCGGTTTGATCGCTAGTGTGAGGGCAATTAACCCTTTGAAACCTGGACAAATTGGTTTGTGTTTGTGGAAAAATTAATCAGAAAGACAACTGGCAACTTAACAAGACATGGCCTAAAAACTGTAAAAACTGGCAAAACATTATTAAACAAACGACAAGAAGAAAATAAGCATACACACACAAACACACAAAAAGCAAAATAAAAAGCATAAAATAAGTACAAACAGGTACAATGGTAACACTAGTATGAAAACTGTCTCAAATATAAAATATGTCAATACTAATAATGTTTCTGATAATTCTTAGGACCATGCAGAGACATTTTTCAAACAAAATGCCAACACTGAATCTTAAAACAAACCGCATCATACTTTTAATCGGCAATTTTTTTTAATTAACATGATGGGATTTTCAGAGTGTTATAATGTGACTTGAGCTGTGATCTAAGTGTTAAAAACATGAACTGGAGAAAAAGTAGTAAATTTACATCTGAGATGGAGAGTTTAAAAATAAAGTAGCAGAGAGGAGAAAGTATATATGTGTTAATATTGTATTTAAATGGTATGTAGGTGGTATTAAATGGTATTAAATCAGTGCGTGCCAAGCCGCAGACCACAATTTTTCCAGACCAAAAAACAACAAAACTGTTGTTTTTAGTGTCATTGCTGCAATACCAGCAGCTTTTTAGACACCAAATGTGGCTGTTTATTACGAACCCGTCACTCCCGTCACTGTTTTTCCCACAAGGACACAAAAAGTTTTTGTTTGTTTTTACTGAGACGTCGCTGCGTCTCTCGTGCAGGGAGTGTGCCCCCCAAAAAACAGGCATTTCAAGCCAGAAAGTGAGTTTCATGACTACAACCACGTGTTTCTTTGCTTAAACCACGTTGACTATACATAACAATAATAATAAAAACATAGAACAACCTGCAAATGTATTCATGGTTTGCAGAAATGTGCAGTGCTGACATTTTTTTCTGGATGGATCAATATACGAGATTTTTAGAAAAAGAGTCACATAAACCTGCAAAACAGTGTCTGTAACAATGTGCAAGTAAAATGTTTTGTTTTTTTAAGGGGTCAGTTTTATTAAAATATGCTAAACAACGTTAGAGGTCACCAGAGGACTATAAAAATTAATTTACTGATGCTTTATTGAAAAAGTAGAATCCACTGATAACAACAAAACGTTTGGGCTGCCAGACGGTCAAACATTTCTTTGGCTTCTTGACCTCTCCTGGCACATTTTTCTCTTGTTCTGGATTTTATGTTGTTTTTAATTGTGCTCAAATAAAACTATAAACGTTAAAGTGATAAAGGTCTGATAAACACGTATATGCTGAGAGGAGCTGAACACGTCTAAGAAACGATCAATTCTCCAGTTTCAAAAGTCTTCATTAAACAAAAAGTACACAAAGTCTGCGGCTGTAAATGTTGATAACGTGTGTACTGAGGATGTACACAGAGACAATAAAAAACCTTCAACTTTCAATAGTTATTAAATCAGTGTAGCTGTAATCTGAAGGAGAAACATAAAGAGTTTTTATTACAAAAGGTTTATGATTAATCAGCGAATGATTCACTAACACCTCATAAAGCTCACTGACACTTTTAGAAGATGAACGTGCAGAAACAAAACGCCTTAAAAAAACATCTGGAAAATCTGTTAATACTTTTCTACAAGAGGCAACAAACAGTGTCTGTTGTTGTCTCCGGATCAGCTCCCAGTCAGCTGATGTTACCGTAATGAAATCAGCGCTGTGATCTTTAAGAGAGAAAAGCTGCCAGAACAAAAGAGCCTCTGCAGCTGAATATCAGATGACCTCTGAGGAGCCGAATAACGCGTCTGACCGGGCAACTCGCTGACATCAGCTCAACATTTTAATTGTTATTAACTATTGTGATATTAAAGCAGAGAGTCATTCTGTGAAGTCATTCTGTCAGATACTTTATGTATGATGTTACACCAGAGATACACACCTGTCTGTAACTGACAGAAGGTCAGGGGTCACTCGACACGCAAACTTCAACTCTGTTTGTCTCATTTTAGTCTCTTGTCTTCTTCCTGTTGTGATAACTGTGTGTGTGTTGATGCATGTGTCCTAAATGTAGTCCAGATTGTGTATCTGAGTGTAATCAGTGAATTTGCAGCTCAGCTCCTACAATAAGTCTAAAATACACTGTGGAAACTAAATAGTTACATTCAGACTGTTCAGGTCCA